>NW_027133391.1:0-7751 GCF_026122565.2 Emydura macquarii macquarii
TCAGGGTTTGTCTACAGGAACAGTTAGTTCATGGGAAGCTGGGGTGTTAATCTGCCTCACTCTAGCCTGCCGCGCCTCACTGTCTGTGTGGACCCTGCTACCTGCACTAACAATTCCATAGTGCGCTTTGATCTTGATTTTAGGTATTATTTTCTACCAGACAAGTTCCTTAATACAAAATATTTCATTTCTATAATAATAAAAATGTTGCAGTTGTAAAGCACTGTTCATCTTAGGTCTCAAAGTGCAGCACTGCTGTTTAGTCTATGATATGCCCAGGATTACCTGATTGTTATGTTCACAGCGTACACATGGAGAGTGTAAAACAAAACATAAAGGCAGAGGAGCAGAACTCAGCCCACCTTGCTCTGGGCTGGCTCTTTGCAGACTGACTGCAGAGGACCCAGATAAACACACCCTACAGAGCCCCTTACCTGCAAGCAGGACCAGGAATCCCCTCTGGATTTAAAGTGACAGCTTGTAACTTTTACACAGTTTCAATACACCACACTGACCACTTAGCAAAGGTCTTGCTAGTCAGCCATTGCTCCAGGGCCCAGGGAACAGGAATCTGGAGGAATTTTTACTCAGAATTTCCAGGCCCAAGTTTTGATTTTATTAAAATCCTTCATTCACATATTTGGGGTCAGACTCTGTCATGTAGCTGAGCCTCTCTGAGCTCAGGGAGTCGGGGTGTCAGGAAGCGGGTCACAGCTCTGATCCTGAGGGCCAGTCTGCACCGGCTGCAGCCTTGGGATCAGTCAGAGCAGCCTAGGGAAGGGAGGGAACATAGGCTCACTTCAACGTAGGCCAGGGGTGGATGAAGATGGATGCAGCATAGCAGAGCTCCACCCTGCCCCCTCCCTGTCCCCAACACACCTCCTCCCATGAGTTAACCATAGTCAGTAAAAAGACTAAAGCTTGGACTTTCATTGGCTCAATAATAAAGCACAAAGGAGCCACATCTCACTGTGTATTTCCCTGTGAGATTCTTGTAACTGTCCTGGTCACCACTGTCGAGTGTCCTGCCTTCATCCTGCACGTGTTTGCTTCCAACTAGTCAATGACACTTTCTCTTGCAGAGCTGTTTTTCCCGAGGGTCAATCCCGGGATGGTGGCTCTGGGGGTGATCCTGGCTCTCCTGGCTGTTCTCATTCCCCTGGCCAGTTACTGCTTCTGGAGGGAACACAGAGCGAAAGGTAAAGTAACAGGGGTGGGGGGACTTGAGGGGACAAGAGAGAGAGAGACAGACAGACAGACAGATTTAAAACCAAAAGCAGAGAGACAGGGATTAAGTGGCTTTTTTAATGTCCAGAGGAGTTTCAGGCAGTGGGAGCTGGGCTGAGGGTGAAGGGGGAGCTGAAGAAATTATGACTTTTGAACATTTGAACCAAGAAGTGTCAAGTGGTTTCACCCCTTCAGCTCTCACCAAGGCACCCGATGGAATGTGACTCTGAGCTATTCCGTGGGGTCAGCCCTGCTCCTGCTGAAACACAAACGTGAGGCTCAGTGAGCTGGGCTGGGAGCTCTGACGTGTAACTGGGGTGCTTGCAGGAAAACCAGAAAGCAAAGTAGGAGGAGAGAAGGGGCTTCTTAGGGCCCAGTTCTGCCCCCCAGTCTGTGCATGGATCCCCTCTTTTCCCCGTCTAGGTAAGTAGTAGCTGTAGATGGGCAAAGTAGTGGCTGTGCAAATGGAAAGGGTAACAGTTACCTTATCTGCACTAAGATTGACTCAGCCTGAGATCCTGCTACAGGAACAGGGCAATGAACTCTCTACTGCAGTGTAAGTGCTCAGCTGGAGTTTTTTGTCTGGTCGCAAAGGGCAGAAATTGGCCTTCAGTGATCTCTGTGTTTATAGGCAGCTGGGATTTTCAAAGCTGCCTAAGGGCTCTGAATACTCAGGTTTTGTTTAAATTAATGAGAACCAGTGTGTAAACCTCAAAGGCACCTTTAGAAGTCCCACCCAGAGGGTTTTTCTTCCCTGAAGTGCTGTGAACTTTATGTAGAAATTTGCAAGTGTAGGAAGAACTGGGAAGGGGAAATGTCTGTTAAATGATTTTCCAGTCAAGATGGATGTGAAAGTTGGAACTGGATGTTGTGTGTTTAGACCTGTCACCTTCCCACACTGTCAGCACCAGGTTTGAACTGGTTAATTTGTGGTTTGAATAGATACAGGATGCGCATTGAGCCCATATTTAGGTGACAGGGATTATCTCATTTCGAGTTGTATGTAAAATGTGTCTATGTGCCCACAGAGAGCTATGTTGGACTCATTTACAAACACTAACAAATCAGACCAGTTAACTGTCACTGTCTTGTTTCACGGGCCTTGTAGGGAATTCTCTGCCCTAGCTGCACGGCTGTGCGGTCTGGCTAGGAGTGCTGTAATAAAACACACACACTCGGGATTTGCATGGCTGTGCGGTCTGGCTAGGAGGCTGTAACAAAACAAACACACTCAAGATTTGTACGGCTGTGCACTCTGCCTAGGAGTGCTGTAACAAAACACACACACTCCGTATTTGCATGGCTGTGCGGTCTGGCTAGGAGTGCTGTAACAAAACAAACACACTCCGGATTTGCACGGCTGCCCTGAGACACTGCTCGCACTGGGGCACAGATGGTTTAGCTCAGGCTGTGCTCAGAAGTGACTGACAGACATGACGCTACCTCCATTTCCTGCAGTGTTTGTATCCCAAGCTGACACACCCCGTGTACGAGCTCCAGGTGGGAAAGAGCTTTGCTTAGAGGTGATGCCTGCAGGGTCTATCCACACCCTCCTCCCGGCTCATGCTGAGTTGAGCACCCAGCTAAAGAAAGGCACCTCCACCTCGTTCTTAGCTGGGCACCTTCCAACTAGCCTGGCCTTACAGAGAGCTGTTGATGTGTGTCACTGGGACCAGGGGGCAGGTGTCATCCCCAAAATCAGGAGTCGGCCTAGGATAGGCGTGCAGGGACCTCCACAGGGACCCATCTGTGTCTCTTCATGTGTCCATCTATTTGTTTCTCTATTTCATAACGACAGCCCAGCTGCATTAAACAATAACAGGAACTTCACCTTGAACATGATAGAATGAAATCTCACCTCTCACGCTTTTCTCCCCCTAGAGACGCTGCGATCAGAACTGGAGAGTGAGAAAGGTCAGTCTCTGGGCCACTTACAGTAACTGATGTAATGCTTATCCCCATAAATATGAAGGGGGGTATCTCACTTCTCATCCTTTTCTCCCCCTAGAGCAGTGGTTTTCTACCTGTGGTCCATATATAGCTGGAGGTTCACAGACTATGTCTAAGATTTCCAAAGTGGTCTGCCCCACCATTTGAGACTTTGTAGAGATCCACAAATGACAAAAGGTTGAAAGCTACTGCCCTAGAGACTCTGCAATCTGAGCTGATAGTGAGGACGTCAGTCTCTGGGTCATTGCCCTGCTGCCCCTTTCCCAATACCTGCCCTTGCATCAGGTTTTTCTGATTTTCACCCAAACCAACGGGGCTCTGACCAGAGTGGGGAGGCGAGGGGCCTGGCTGGAATACTGGGGTGAGGAGCCCAGTGGGCAGGGGCTGGCTGAACAGGAGGCAAGAAATCGAGCTGGGGGAGCAGAGTGGAGTGGGATGAGGGGCCTGCTGACCCTAACTCTAACCTTGCCCTCGCCTTAAACCCTATCTTAACCCTGAGGTCACGGCCTCACCCCGTATCCGGAGGGATCTAACGGTGATTTTAGTGGCAATCAGGCTTTTACAGATTTCCAGTTTTCACCAAAATCACCAGGGTTCTGCCCAGTGATGCCTAGAACATGCCCATTCCAGACAGACAGAAACGCCATCGAGTTCAGTGTGGGGCCTCCCTTCACTCAGCCGATAGGGACAGGAGACGGCCATTTACTCAGTGTTTTAACTGCACTAGGTGCTGTGTCCCCAGTATAACACTGGCAGCAGGAATAGCTGGGCAGAGCCCTGTGTGTGTTCCAGCCTCTACCAGCCGAAAAATGACTCCTGTGAGTTTGCACTAATTGAAGTTAAATCTTCTCCCTTGTAACACCCCTCTCCTGTCATTGACTTGCAGCGGCGCATCTGGCAGAGAAAGGTACGGTCGGTCTCTTGGTTCAGTGGGATGGGAGGGGGAATCTCAGACTTCGTGAGGAGTTTATGGCGGGGGGAGGGATATGACGGCAGGGAGGCTGAGTGGGAAAGGGTTTCTGTGGAAGAGAAAAGGGACTCAAGAGGGGAAGGGGCGGGAGGAGGGACTTTGCGAGAAAGTAGCTGCAGGGCGGAGGCTCGCCCAGTGGGTGGAGAAGGGAGGGACATGGGGGCCAGCAGGCCAGAGGGAAGGGATGAGGATGGAGGGCGGAGCCTGGGGATGTGGGGATTGAGTGAGGGCAGGTCCATGAGCAGAAGAGGCAGGCTGGGGAACGAGCCTCCCAAAGGGGAAGCTTCACCCATTGCCCATGATATCGATCCCTCTGCCCGGGCCATTTAAATCGCCGGCCCATGGGCAATTGGCCCTTTGCCCTCCGCCATGGCCGGGCCTGCCCAGCCCCCACGCACTGAACCCAGGGGATTTATTGCTCCCACACGGCGGGGGAGGGAGCAGGTTTGGGGTGACTCTGCGACCGTGTCCCAGCGACGTGCCCATGCTGGGAGCTGCTGCAGCACTTCACACCCCGGGGTGCCCCTGGCAGGCAGAAGGTGGCAGGGACGCGGTGGCTGATGATGTCATCACGCTGCTTCTCACAGTGTCACTCACCCATCTTCTCTCTGTGCTGATTGGCTGCCGGCTCCGACCCCCTCACACCCAGTCCTGTCACCCCAACCACCCCCACCACCGTCCTGCTCCCCTCCTCTCCCTTTCCATGTAGCTCGTCCCTCCCCCTGCACAGCGTAGTGTGATTGTTAAGGGGTGGCAGGGACGTGTCACAGATGGATCCATCTGTGTATCTCCATGTGTCCGTCTATTTGTTTCTCTGTTTCATAACAACAGTCCAGCTGCATTAAACAATAACAGGAACTTCACCATAAACATGACAGAATGAAATCTCACCTCTCGCCCTTTTCTCCCTCCAGAGAGGCTGCGATCTGAACTGGAGAGTGAGAAAGGTCAGTGTCTGGGCCAGTTACAGTAACTGACCTAATGGTGATCCCTATAAATATGATGGGGGGCAATTTCACCTCTCAGCCTTTTCTCCCCCTAGAGCAGTGGTTTTCTACCCGTGGTCCATACATCGCTGGAGGTTCACAGACTATGTCTAAGATTTCCAGAGGGATCCTCACCACCATTTGACATTTTTTAGGGGTCCACAAATGACAAAAGGTTGAAAGCTACTGCCCTAGAGACTCTGCAATCTGAACTGGAAGTGAGAAGAGTCAGTGTCTGTGCCATTGCACGACTGCCCTGCCCCCTCTCTAGTACCTGCCCTTGTATCCTGTGGAAGAACCCAAACTCGGGGGTCCTTACTGATATGTCCGTTGCCTTGGCGGGGGTCCAGAATTAGCCAACAACAGATTAGCAAAATCAAAGTTTATTCTTTACGTAAAGAAGGTGATCCCTTCAAATATAAGGAATAACACCTGCTTCCAAAAAACAGACCGTATTTATAGAATGGTATAAACAAGTTTTTACACGTCACAGTTTCCATGGTCATACATACTAAAAAATATTATCTAGGAATTTTCTAACTGAATACTTGCAAGTTTCCTTATCTAAGTTACAAGGTCTTTCTCTGCATTCCATCTCTACTAGTGTCTAGACCCCTTAACTATTTCATTACTACAAAACATTCTAAGATTAAATAACTGCTAACAAAACATTTTCTATCTCAGACTTTTTACAGTGAATTCTAAAATCAGTTCTCAGCAAAAACAGAGACCCCATCTTGTTTTCCCTTCACAATCCAGCAGGGAAGGAGAAGCACATGAACTGAGTGTTTCTGCTAAAATGATCAACAGTGAGATAATTATATATGGTGACAATTAAATTGTCATCGATGAGCCTTGAGTTCAGCATCCCAGCCCCACTGTGATGACTGTGAGCAGCAAACAGCGCTGTCTGCAGACTCAGGCAGATCTCACGGGGCTGGTGCACTGGTTACACCCAGGTCACTTCCTCAGTGCCACCTTCACACCAATAAGGGCTGGACACATTTTAATAAATGGGGGGTGGGATTTTCTCCCCCATCCCACCCCCATTGTGTTTGGTAAAAGAACCAGAGCAGCATAAAAGAGCTTCAAAGGACTTGGATCCAGTGGGGTGAGGATTCCTCCAGCGCAGGCAGTGCAGAGAACAGCTGCAAGTGCCTCTGAGGACCCACTCACAAGCCCTGTTGTGGGGAGATGGGACTGGGAACAAGAAGGGCATGTCGGGATGGAGCCACAGAGCACAGAGCTGCCGAGATCCTGGGCCGTGCTGCTACCCACAGGCACCCAAAGATGCTGTAACTAAAGGCACAAGCCAACCCAGAAAACCTCACTCCTACTAGGGAATAAGAGCACTGCCCGGGGGTGTTATACCGGTGTGACCAGAGCGGTTTAAATTCCCACCTTACCTTACGCTGCTGTAACCTTCCCCTGCAGACAAGCCCTGGGTTACAGTGGGGGCTGCTTTGGAATCCGGAGCACCCAAGATCAGGAGGATGCAGCGGGAGGGGGCAGGGTTTAAAGCCACCTTTAACGTCACTTATGACCTCACCCTCACCTTAAACACTAACCCTAACCCTGACGTCATGGCCTCACTTCATATCCTGAAGGATGAAACCGTGATATTAGCAGCAATCAGGATTTTACAGTTCTCCAGTTTTTACCTAAATCCGGAGGGCTCAGACCAGTGACACCTGAAACACTGGAGTTGATGGATGCAGTTTTCAGAAGTTATCCCATTCCAGACAGACAGAAACGCCATCGAGTTCAGTGTGTGGCCTCCCTTCACTCAGCCGATAGGGACAGGAGACAGCCATTTACTCAGTGTTTTAACTGCACTGGGCGCTGTGTCCCCAGGATAACGCTGGCAGCGGGAATAGCTGGGCAGAGCCCTGTGTGTGTTCTAGCTTCTACCAGCAGAAAAATGACTCCTGTGAGTTTGCACTAATTGAAGTTAAATCTTCTCCCTTGTAACACCCCTCTCCTGTCATTGACTTGCAGCAGCGCATCTGGCAGAGAAAGGTACGGTCGGTCCCTTGGTTCAGTGGGATGTGGAGGGGGAATCTCAGACTTTGTCACAAGTTGATGGGGGGGGGGGAAGCACGGAGGAGGGATGTGCAGCAGGACAGCTGAGTGGGGAAGGGGGGGCTGTGAAAGAGAAGAGGGGGCCAAGAGGGGAGGGGGCGGGAGGAGGGAAGAGGGACAGGGACCTTGTGAGAAAGGAGCAGCAGGGTGGAGACTCGCCGAGTGGGTGTGGGAGGGAGGGATGTGGGGGCAAGCAGGCCAAGAGGGAAGGGATGAGGACGGAGGGTGAGGCCTGGGGCAGGGCGGGTGGAGTGAGGGCAGGTCTGCGGGCAGAAGAGGCAGGCCAGGGAACAAGCCTCCCCAAGGGGAAGCTTCACTCGTGGCCCATGGTATCGATCCCTCTACCTCGGCCCTTTTAAATCCCCGGCCCCTGGGCAATTGCCCCTTTGCCCCCCGCCATCACCGGGCCTGCCCAGCCCCACGCACTGAACCCAGGGGGTTTATTGCTCCCACACAGCGGGGGAGGGAGCAGGTTTGGGGTCACTCTGCGACCGTGTCCCAGCGACGTGCCCATGCTGGGATCTGCTGCAGCACTT
>NW_027133392.1:0-7847 GCF_026122565.2 Emydura macquarii macquarii
GAATGTTTTAGTGCCTGCGCATGAGTCTGAGCCCCGGCCCTCAGGCAGGGCAGGCCGACAAGTAGCCTAGAGTCTCCAACTCCCATGCAGGGTGAAACAGGTTCGCAGTCTATGGCCTCCGGCCCACAGGTGGGGCGAGGCAGGCAAGCAGTGGATGCACTGTCTAGAGCGGCAGGGGAGAGCACTTCCTCCCAGGGCGGTCAGGGAAGGGGGGAGGGGGACACAGGCCCACCCGTCTCCACTGCGTCCCAGCACAGGGCCCTAGCAGTGGCACAGCCGTTGCCACTGAATCAGAGGGACTCCAGCCGCAACACACTGATTGGGGCTAGTCCCAGATTCAGCTGCTGTCTAGCTGGCTGTCCCTGGGCCACTTCCTCCCCCTGGTCCCCAGGTACCTGAGAGTCCTCCATGTCCTCAGGGTTGCTGGGGTAACTCAGCACACGGCAGTCTCACCAGTCCCTCCTCGTCGGGGAGCTCCTCTGCGGAGGGCAGTTCCTCCAGGTCACAGGGCTCCTGGGATTCTCCGGTGTCGGGCAGCTCCTCCAGGTCCTGGCCGGCTTCCGGGGGTATCTCCCACCCCCAGGGGCCTCGGTCCAATCCCTGGGGCCCGGCGGCCTTGGTCCAATCCCTGGGGCCTGGCAAGTTTGGCAGTTTCTGGGGTCTCCGACCTTGGAGGCGGTTGCTCGGAGTGGCTGCTCGGCTGTGGTCAGGCCTAAGCCACAGCTGGCGGGAAGGCACATCTGCCTCCGGCGGCAGCCATTCCTCTTTTGAGCTGCGGTGCCTGCCTTTATACTTCCTGTTCCTGCGGAAGCTCCGCCCCTCTGTTACCGGGCAGATTGTCCTGATGGGCCTGGTACTGTCCAGCCGGGGCATTGCGGCCCTTCCTCAGGCCCAGGCTTCAAGGAAGGCCACAGCACCTTCCTACAGGACCCCTTGTCAACCTCCAAACACTTTGCGGACCACCACATGCTGCTAGTTGTTTTTAAACTATATGAAATTACTTTTTTATTTGAAATTGTACATTTCCTTGGTGAGGATGTTATTATGTTTCTTTTCCGCAGACGCCCTGTAGCAGCCTCGCGGACCACAAGTGCTCTGCGGACCACAGGTTGGGAACCGCTGCACGAGTGCTTTGTCTGTGAGTGTGTGACGTACTGTGAGTAATTTGTAGGTGTAAAATAGTGAACGTAAAAATGACCACAGTAGCATCAAATGTTTACTTTAAATATGTAGTGATTTGTTGTCCTTAATGGTCTCTACGTCAATATATTTTTTATGAGTTGATAGACTGGTGGCCCTTCAGGGTTCTAAAAATGGTATTTGTGGCCTCAAGCCTAAAAGGTTGGGAGCCACTGGACTCTAAGATTTATGACTTTGCAGACTCAAGGCTACAGCCCAGCCCAGCCAATTCACAATGCCAGGGCAGAGCTGGAAAGAAGGTTTTGGGTTTTAACATCATATAACTCCACACACAGAAGGGAAAGTAACAATCCTACTCACCTCCCACCCCCTTCCAGCTGCCCCAGTCTCTTCCAGTCATTTCTTCTCCTTGGTCCAAAACTGAGCTCATAATCACTGTGCGGCCTGGATTTGTGGGCAGGGGAGGGGGAAATACATGCCAGGGATCCATGTTTTGCTTTGTCTGGCTCTGGGGAGAGGAGTGTCAGCTCGGAGAGACGGGACAACAAGGATCATTCAGTACAGAAAGCTGGATATGCTGAAGTCTACAGTCAGCAGCAACCTACTCCTCTGCACAGGGTCTTTGCTGAGCGACTCCCCGCCTGTGTTTCCCACCAACACATTTGCTGCTGTTGGTCTAGTTCCTGACTTGGGTTGTACCACGGCTCCTCTGACCTGAGCAGTTACCCAGCATTTGGGGCCTTGCTAGGTTCCTCCACTGGGAGGAGAAATTGATGACAGGAGTCAGGTATTCCTTGGTGCAATTGTTGTTATTTACAAACAGTGTCCACACATTCCTGTGTGCTGAGCACAGGAGACACAAACAGCAGCAGGCAGTTTCCTTACTCAGAAACCACGTCTGCCTTTGCAGGGAATCCTGTGCCTGAAGCAAGCTCTGTCTCTGTTTCCTGCCAGGATCACACTCACGGCTGCATTTCTTGGCTTTCTGCTTCACACACTGCACACAGCTGCCAGCTAATCCCTGGGCCTTGTGTTTTCAGCTAGCTCCAGGGAAACCCCACTTAGGCCTGGTCTACACTTAAACGTAGATCAGCCTAATTACGTCAGTCCGGTAATGCTGTGCCCTGAGTGCCATGGCTAGATCGACCTAACACCCGGTGTAGACAGAGGAATTCTTCCATTGACCTAGCTACTGCCTCTCAGAAGGATGGATTAACCAGTGTGATGGAAAAAACACTTCCAGGGGGTCATGATGAGGTATCAGGGGTTCAGGAGAAAAGAGTCCTCCAGGGATATTCCCACTCCAACCCTGTCTCTCAAGGACGCAGTCTGAGCTGGGATCCTGGCCCCACCCAAAGCCAGGGGCGGATTCTCTCCCCAGGGACAGAGGCCGACAGTAAAGTGAAGATCAGGTCCTTGTTTCCAGCATCAAAAAATGTCACCTGCCCCTTTTCACAGTCCAGACACACCCGGATCCTGCGGGGGCCCAGCGAAGGAGCAGGGAGATCCCAGGGAAGGTGAGAGCCCAGAACTGACCCAAACAACCCACAGCCCAGATCCCCCCCATCCCAGGGCTAAGTCTGATCCATCCCTTCCTCTTCACGGACTATCTGGCCACACCCACAGACCAGCATCCTCCATCCCCCAACTCCACCTCCCAGCAATGTCTCCCCGAGGTGAATCTCTCACAGCCCAGCACACAGGGCACAGTGTCAAATCTTTCAGGGTTGTCAGGCAGATCCTGCCATCTGTCCGCCCATCTCACACTCTTCCCATCCTCAGACAGGATGAGCAGGGGATGAGCCGTGTCTGGGTCCACAGTCACATTCGCTGGGGAGAGAGAATCAGAGTGTTAGGGGCAGAGCTCAGCCCTGGGGTAGACAGGGATCATTTCTCACACTCCCCGACAGTCCTGTTCTGGCTGGGACACTCCTGGATCTCAGGGAGCTCCTGGACACCTGAGTGATTCCTCTGTTTCACTCCCAGAAATGGATCAGTAGAGAGAGATGGAGGAAAGAGACTGAATCTGCAGGCAGGGGAGTTGAGAGGAGGCTGGAAACTCATATGCAAACTTGACACAATCAGACTGGGTCTGAACAGGGACTTGGAATGGTTCTCTCATTACAAGAAGTAATTGTCACTGTTCACACCTTCTCACCTTCTAATCAATGCTTGTGAATAGGCCTCATCTACCCTAACTGAACTGACTTTGTTAGCACTTGCCCTCCCCATTGTTATGTTTCGTACCCTTGGATGTATATATACACACCTCTTATCTGTGATGTCCACTTCAAGCATCTGATGAAGTGGGTTACAGCTCATGAAAGCGTATGCCTGCAGAAATTTGTTAGTCTTTAAGGTGCTACAGGACTGTCGTTGTTTTTACTGCTGGGTTTGGTTCCTGACTCTGCTGCTCTTTTATGGTGAGCAAGGTGCTCGCTCAAGGCCTGCTCTACACTCCAAATTTAGATCAACATAACTACATGGTGCAGGGGCATGAAAAGTTCACACCTGAGTGCTGCAGCTACGCTAACCTAACCCTTGGTGTAGATGCAGGTAGGTAGATAGTCTGCGTCTGTCAGCCCAGCCACTGCCATGCAGGGGGTGGATAACCTACAGTGAAGGAACCTTCTGTCACTGTATGAAGTATCTACCTTACAGGAGCAAGGCTGCTGTGACACTGTAGCACCCATAGTGTAGACATGGCCTCAATTTCTGTCTTTAAAACACACCAGCCTCTGGATTGTGGACTGTGCAGTGATTCTCACAAGTTCACTGGCCCCTTTAATACGTAATTAAAGTGGAATGGCTTCACTGAGAGAGACTGAAAGAGAATCAGCTCAGAGTGTCCCATAGCTTGGGGTTAGAGCACTTGTCTGAGAGGTTAGAACCCCTGTTAAAATCCCTTCTCAGGTGCAGGCCAAATTCCCAGCTGGTGTCAGTCAGCCTAGACCCCTTCAAGTCAATGAGGCTTTGCTGATTTCCACAGGCTGCACATCTGGCCCAATGTTCAAAACCCACCTCTCTGCCAGAGGGGGAGAAAGATTCTGAGCTGTGTGTCTCCCACCGCTCAGAAGGGTGCGTTAACCTTTGAGCTCTGGCTACTCTGATGTGGGGAAACCTTCAGGATCTCCTCCTCAAGGTGTTCCACTTTGGTCCTCTCCTTGGACCATTCCCTTGTTGTGATGGAGAGGCTTGTGGGTCCCACTGACTGTCAGAACTATGTCGTCCCGTGTCTTGTACTCCTGGTCTGAGGTGAGGTTCCAGAGGAAGCTGAGTCCAAACTTCTCAACACCCTGAAAGTGGTACAGGCAAATCAGAGCAGGTGTCAGTTCTCTGCCGCTGTGAAGTCAGATGAGGGCTGCTGCAGGATAGAGACCTCTGATTGTGTCAGCCTTCCTGCCGCCGGGTCCAGAGCTACTTCCTGGCAAGTTTTGTGAGGTTGCTGCCTACGCACCGCCTCCCCCACATTTAGAGATTTCATGCAGTTACCCCCAAAAATCAGACTTGAGGCACCCCCATAATGGCCTGCCATCAGTTATTGGTAAGTGAAAGAGGGTGGCCTGCCTTAGAGAAATTGCCAGGGAGAATTTCCCTCTGATCTTTGGAAAAAGTCCCCAAAACAAACAAATTCTGTTGATCCTTGGGAGGACACGGATACAGCCTTCTGCTCAAAGGACTGATACTCAGACAGTAATCTCTGAAAATAACATTTTTTATTTAATGCAGCAGTACTTCCTGATACAATAAATATTAAAAGAAACGTGTCTAAAGAACAAAACATAAATTTTATCTGGACAGTTATAGACATCAAAGTAGCCAGGACTGCAATACCGTACAGTTGGAAATAGAGTTAAGTGGTGACATGGTACATGCAGTGATCAGTCACATGTTGGATGCTGACAGCAAGTTCTTACTGAAACATTAAATCGATACACATAAAAACAACTGTCCGTACACAAACATCCAATTTTATTATCTCAGATACACACACTCATCATCCACAGCATGTGACCTGCCTGTTTGGGGACGCAAGCCGGCCCACATCTCCGCCCAGTGCTGCCCCTTCCATCTGAGGCCCTGCCCCCTCCAGCCGCCTTGCTTGCCAGAGCTCCAGCCCCTGAAGTGGCCAGAGAAGCCCCACCCCAGCTGGCCCAGGCCACCCAGCCCCAGACGGCCCAAGCACCAGGCAGACCCAGCCTTGGAGTGTTAAGCACCAGCCTACCCCAACACCTGGGCACCAAGGGCCAGCCCTGCCTACTCCAGCACCAGTGCACTGGTCCCCCCCAGTGCTGACTCAGGCCACCCCCATCTGCCAGATCACTGTCCGCCTCTCAGCACGGGAATGCTGGCCTGTCCCATCTCCGACTCACCTGAACCCCAGGCCACACCAGACGTTTTAAGTACCGGCCCCAGCCAACCCAAATCCCAACAGATAAAGACACCTACACCCTAGCCTACATCAACAGAGGGGCTGAGCAGCATGTGGACTGTGCTGGGCCCATGAGGGTGATACAGCAGGAAAAAAATGGGACCACACCTCACTGTGAGAAAAAGTTTAGCCTCCCTGGCCTTACATACTCATCACCTCAATCACCGAGTGCTCTATTCCTCGTTTCTACTATGGTCATATTCATTTCTCAGCAGTTTTCTCTTCCTTTAACTTGTCACCTTCTTTCTGTTCTGTCACAATTACTTCTCAGCTGCTGCCATTATCACTGCTCAGCTGCTATCAAGTCTTTGGCACTGCTTGCATTGATTACTAGATCCCCTTCAACCGTCTAACACACTTCTCCCTACCACAGTGATTTCACTCTCAGTGTTTTCGTTCATCTTGCACTCTCTTCTCTGCCTGCTTTCCTTTTCACTGAGTCTGCTGACACTGGTGCCTGCCAGCTCTCTGCCTTCTATACAGGATTTGGCTTTTCAGATTGGTCATTTCCTCAATCAAGATCATTAGCATACCTGTCTACCAATCATCTTTAAGTCTTCCCTGATTGGTTCATTCTTATGAACAAATCACAGCTGCTAAACTTATCTGTCAATCAAAGTCAGACCTGGTTGAGACCCTACAGCATGTTCTCCTGACCCCTCCCTTCAGTTTTTGGAGTGAATTTTAGCTCACCTCAGCCTGCCTGTTTGCTATTGGCCAAATTATGCCAAGTCCACGAGATCTCATGGCGTCATACTCTCTGGCGGGAGCACATGATGCCGTAACATCTCGCAGCCTTGTACTCTCTGGCGGCAGCGTGCGCTGCCGTGTGATCTCGCAGTGTTGTACCCTTTGGCGGCAGCGCACAATGCCGCCAGAGAGTATAACACCGTGAGATGTTGCAGCAGCGCGTGCTGCCGCCAGAGGCTGGACCAAAAAGGTTGGCAGGCCGAATCCAACCCGCGGGCCGGACATTTCACACCCCTGATGTAATGTAATTTAATGTAAATACTCGTCAGATTGAAATGAAGCTAAGAAGTAGCTTCAATAACCCCAGCAGTGGAAAATAGACACACAGATTTTGGGAACAGTTTTTTTAATGACACTAAAATGGCAACAAATTTAAGGAAGTGACATGTGCAATTAATGAGTTGCAGTCTCATCTGCAGTGACGTTTTTGAAATCTCTGTCCCTTTTCTCCTCCCTTTTCTTTCACACTGTTCACTTTTACTCACCATATTTCTAGCCCACATTTCCCATCCCTGTTTATTTCTGTTTCTCTTCCACTTTCCTCTGATCCCTGCCACAGATCATCCTCCACTCATGCTCTCCATTCTCTCCCTGAGTTTATCCCTTCCCCTGTGGCTGCCTCAGGCTGGTTCCCCTCTTCAGAGTGTTTTCATCTCATTGTTTTCGTAGCTATTTTACACCCTTTCTCCAGGACTCTCTGTTTATTTTGTTTTACTTTATCTTTCTCTTTTCTTTCCTCTATTTGCTCTGGTTCAACCCACACTGCCCCAGGGGCTCCGCAGCGTTGCCAGCCCCAGAAGTTAAAAATCATGAGTCAGAACCGAAAGTCAGGAAATTGAACCTGCAAAACATGAGGTTTCAAACAACACAGACTGTATTCTGGGTGATCCTGTGATTTGTGAACTCTCCCTGCCCATCCCCTGCGTGTGTGTGACAATTACTGTGGTGCCAACCCTGCAGCGACAGAGGAAGGTGACTGTGGCCCTGCGGTAGGAGCTCTGGCTGGGAGCCCCAGTGACATCTAACCCCACAGATTGTACAAACCCTCCCTGCCGCTGCCGAGCTTCCAGCTTCTCCTAACTCTCCAAACCTCATTAATTAATGCTGGGTCCTGGCCACCCCCACGTCTGCCTGTCCCCAGCCCGGCTGTTAATTCTGCCCCTGCCCAGCCCCACATCTGCCCCTCAGGGCCCCTCTGCTCCCCCTGCAGCTCCAGGGGTTCTTCACCCTCCTCCCCCTCCCATCCCTGGTGCTGCAGGGAGGGGGAAGGAGCTTCCAGGGATCACAGAGATGAAGGGCCTGGATAGATGGGAGTCCTCCAGGGTCATAGAGACTAGGGTGTGTGAGGCTAGAGAGGGTTCCCAGTATCTCAGGGACAGAGTCTGAGCTGGGATCCCACCACCCAGAGCCAGGGGCGGATTCTCCCGCCAGGGACAGAGGCCGGCGGGAAAGTGAAGATTGGGGCCTGCTCACCAGCATCGAAAAATGTCACCTGCCCCCGGTCACAGTCCAGACACACCCGGAT
>NW_027133393.1:0-7592 GCF_026122565.2 Emydura macquarii macquarii
CAAAACAAACACATAGAAAGATTGGAGGCTAGGGAAGCCGCCACTATTAAAATCTAAAGTCAAAAGAAAAACAGTTAATAAAATTAACGAAGATCTGAAAGATTCTCAGGCTGCGGTTAAGCGGTTATTGATTGAGTTAAGGAGGCTTCTACCTCGGTGAATCAGGAGAGCCACAGACAGTGCCAGACACAAATGGCGCAGCTACAAGAACAATTAAGGGAAGCCAGGGGACTGCTTAATAGCAGACCCGCTGCAAACCCTATCCGAAAGGTGACATTTAAAAATGAGCAGTATAGTTCAAATGAATCACTGGAGTCTGAGGACTATGATTCCGATTACTGTCCTAACTTCTGGGATAAAGTAAATCCCTCAGCTCCCAGTGATCACACTGATGAAATACCGATTAACCCATTAACAACTTGTCAAAAGACCGGGGAGAGACGATATCACTCGTCAAGAAGTGAAGAGCTATTCCCCAGAACAGGCCAGAGCGATGGGTAAGACCTTGGGCCCTTTGTGCCGGGACACGGTCATCAATTGGCTTGCGAGGGTGGGGGAAACCCTGTACCTCCAGGTGGATGACGCGGTGGCCTTGACCCGAGAATGCATGGCTCAGGAGGAATTTGCCAGCCTCCCTGCCGACGTTCAGTTAGGAGCTCTGCCAAACATGAATGAATTTTTAATAAAAATCTTACAATTTTATAAGCCTGGTTACAGCATTATAGGTCTTTTTTATAATGAGCGGCAACAAAATCATGAAAGACCTGAACAATACATTTTAAGGAAAAAGCTGTTATATAAATTGTCGGGGCCAATTTCATGGATACCCCAGGTTTCCGTGAGGAGCTTGTGCGGGGTTTGGCACCAGCCATGAAGCTGGCACTTAGTGCCATAGATCCAACTGAACTGACACTTCAGGAGATAGAAGAAAAGGTGAGAACAGCGCATAACTTGCATGATGAAGCGTACGGGAGAAGAGTGCCGTACCGTAATACACCAAATACAAGAGGCAACAAAAATATGGGAACATCTCCAGATAGCAAGAATGACGGGACCTTTGTCGACACCTATCGGCGCAAGGGCAACATCAAGATAAACCAGGTGAATACACCAGCAGTCACCAAAGTGAAATACGGTAACCAGAAGATGCATGATAACAGCCAGCGAAGAAGCTCCTCTCTGGACAACAAGAATTACAGAAGAAGCAATGATGACAGAAGAAGTAATGATGGAATAACTAATCAACGATCTGGTGGAAACAGCTGGGAGGAAAAGGCAGCATTAAGGCGAGCAATATTTCAGCGTTTGCTCAAGTATGAAGAGTTTGACAAAATTGATGGCTTGCCAATACAGGAATTGATTTACCTCCTCACTAAACATGAAAACGGACAAAGCTCTAGTTCCAATGATAAAAGATCCAGACCTAATCTCCAATGAAGGAGCCGAGTCCCTCTGGCGCCCATCAAAGAGATCACCGAATTGGAAGAAGACCAGTGGGGGCGACCAGTAATCAAGACCATCATACAGGGGGATTTCGGTAATCATAAAACGAAAATGCTGGTCGATATGGGAGCAGCAGCTTCAATAATCACTGATACAAATAAGACAAGATCACATCAATGGCCTATACAGCAATGGAAACAATTGGAGGGCTTTAACGGTGGGACCTCGTTAGTTCCCTTCACTAAAGAACTAAAATACACTATTGGTAATACAATTGGTTATGCATCCTTTGGGATAAAAGACATAGGTGAAATTGGTATCCTAGGAAACGACATACTTACTAAATTAGGTATCATCATCGATATTCCAAATAGATGTTTGTGGAGTAGAGGAGGGGATTTAATCCCATATCATATATCTAACACCTGCAGGATCAGCGCCATCAAAGGCCCAGGAGAATTGAAACTGCCCAATTGGGAGAAGGATATTGAATGTGTAACACAAAAATGGGTCAAGGTATTTTCCTTACATAAACTACAATGTGGGAAAATTAATGAAACAATAATGGTGACAGGCCCTGACCCGAAACCCCAACGGCAGTACCAATATCCACTGCAGGCGCAAGCAAGCCTCCATCATACCATAAAAACTTTAGCAGACCAAGGAGTAGTAGTGCCCATCAGTAGCCCTTGTAACGCCCCGTTATGGCCGGTTAAAAAGGCCGACGGTACGTCATGGAGGATGACTGTGGATTACCGGGCTCTTAATAAAATCACCCCTAAGATGACACCGGTGGTAGCCAAGTTCCCCTATATAATGTCCAAGATTAGTGAAGGTAATAAATGGTTTTCGGTACTTGACTTAGGCAATGCTTTCTTCAGCATTCCACTACATCCAGATTGCTGGCATAAATTTGCATTTACTTTCAATGAGGAGCAATTTACATTTACTAGGCTCCCACAGGGATATCATAACAGTCCCACAATATGCCACAAAAACGTAGCGGGGATGTGGAAAGAATTCAAAGACAGAAATCATGTAATATCGTATGTAGATGACATCCTTGATAATGACCAAATCTAGAGCTGACAACCTGAGGATATTGGATAATGTATTAAAGAAGATCCACGAAACGGGTTTCATCATAAACCCGGAGAAGGCGCAGTTGGTGTCTACGCAAGTGACATACCTGGGGGTGACCCTAGGTATCGAGGGTAGAAGCCCGGATGCGCAGCGAGTTGAATTGATCGCCAGACTACCTGTGCCCACAGATGTCAGCGCTTTGCGATCCTTCCTTGGCCTAACTGGCTTTTCGAGAGACTTCATACACCAATACTCCACCTTGGCGAGACCACTGTACAAATTATTAAAAAAGGACGCGGATTGGGAATGGAGTGAGGATCACCAGAATGCGTTTACAAATCTGAAGCAGGCATTGATGAGGGCACCAGCCCTGGCCTATCCGGATCCGTCCAGACCTTTTATATTGCAGTTAGGAGCAACAGAGAACAGCATAAGTGCCATCCTTGCGCAAAATCAAAACGAAATTGAAAGAGTCATCGCGTATGCTTCACGCAACTTAAATAGCGTTGAAGAGCAGTTCTCGGCATGTGAAAGGGAGGTTTTAGCATTAGTGTGGGCCTTAGCCCACTGGGAATATCTAATAGGACTTTCGCCGGTAATACTCAAAACAAGACACACTCCCACCAAGTACGTGCTAACTGGAAAAATCAACAATGGCAGGATAAGTAGCCCTAGACTGGCAGGATGGACGTTAGCCCTGGTTAACAGAGACATTTCCACAACTGAACCTAGCAATAATGTATTGGCACCATATGCGTTGCTCATACAAGGAACCGACCACCAATGTCCAATTCCGTCCCAGATAACGACTGGTATTACATCACCGTTCACTGTAATCAAAGATAAGAACATAAATTTGGAAGAAGAAATTATTTGGGCCACAGACGGAAGTTCCTTTTATGTAAATGGGATTCCCCAAGCCGGATATGGAGCAAATAGGATTAGATCCGAAGAGACGCTACAAGGAAGAGTCAAGCCACCATCTGCACAACTGGCGGAAATAATCGCAGTAGCAGCCGTAATGGAGACATTGGAGCCAAATACCACAGCGATTATCATCATGGACTCAGACTGGGTGCTCCGAGCCTTAACGGATTGGCTACCGGTGTGGCTACAGAACGAAATGAAATCAGGAGATGGAAAGCTAGTCAAACACGCTATTCATTTCCAATATATATGGGACATGGCCATACATTTAAAGGGTAATGTACAATTGTGCAAAATCAAGGCCCATTCGAAGGCAAGAACTGAACTCCATGATCTAAATAGGAAAGCCGACCTTTTAGCAAAAGAAGCCGTGACATTCACAGAAGATACACTCTGGGAGCGACCGTATATGAACAAGATCCCGCAATGCATCACGACTAGAAGCAAGGCTAAAATGAAAGACAAAGAACCATACACTCCAGATATGGTAACGTTACAATCAATGGACGAAGAAGTACAACAGTTATTAGTAAAAGGTCACTCTAAATCATGGAATATATACAAGGGAAAGAATGATTTTGTACTAGCGAAACATAAAGACCAAGAGCTTCCGGTGGTAGTCATGCCTACGTTATTGAGGAACGAATTAGTCCGGTTGGCACATCAACAAGGCCATTTCGGCATAGACAAAGTAAAATCAAGGATATTAAATGTTGCTTGGTGGCCCACAATAAATCATGACATCTCTAAGGTAATTAACAATTGTCTCCAATGTGCCGCTAACAATGCGGATGCCAAAATAATAAAAGGTCCACTAATGCATCAGGAAGTAGTAGGACCCTGGAAAAGAATACAAATGGATTATATCGGACCGCTGCCTCCAACAGCGCGTGGCTTCAAATATGTGTTGGTTATAGTGGACAGCTTTTCGAAGTGGGTTGAAGCCTACCCCACAAGGAACAACACAGCAATAACAACCGCTAAAAAGCTCCTCAATGAAACCATAGCACGATTTGGCATACCAGATGTTATTGACTCGGATCAAGGTCCCCATTTCATTGGCGAGACCATTAAACACCTAAGTACAGCGCTGGGGATTAATTGGAAGCTGCATATTGCAGGCCATCCTCAGTCATCGGGGTTGGTTGAGCGCACCAATCGCACGCTCAAGGCAGCGATGAGAAAACTGGTGAATAGCTCAGGGAGGAATTGGGACATACATCTCCCCTTAATCCTAATGGCGATCCGAAGTACAATTGCCTCTCATGGTTTCACACCCCACGAGATAGTTACGGGTAGGAAAATGAGGACACCAGAGGCTTGGTGGATTCAAGGAGGGGTGGCACCAGACGAATTTCAAGGTAACGTTAAAATGACAAATTGGGTGCAACAACAATTGGAGCTCATCACTGAAATGCAAATTAAAGTAGCGCACCAACTTGGAGCTAATATCAAAAACATGAATAAGAAATTAGATAATACATTTAAAACATAGAATGGGAAATAGGCACCAGGGTGCTGTATAAGTGGTTTTCCGATACTGGTCATGTTCTGAGCCCACGATGGGTAGGACCATACCCGATTGTAAACAAAGCGGGACCCACCGTATACCAGGTGGAAATTAAAGATCATAAGGGTAATCGTTGGTTAAAATGGTTCCACTCTAGCCAATTGAAACAATGGAAGGGCACTAATGACAAACAGTGTGCCTCTGAAGCTTAGAATAAGTAATAATCCATCTTGTGTCTCTTACTTATTCTAGGAGGGGACTCATGGTCGTATCCAATCACACGGAATCATTCAGCGAGTGGAGAGTGTGGGAAAATTACTATAATTTCGATACGGCCCAGGGTCAACTAATTTTTGCGATAACAGTATGTTTGGTTTTAGTAGCAGTGGTGTTATGCAGACCTCGATTGTAATAATTATGTGGATAATTTGGTACAAGGTAAATGTAATTGGGATAACCATCCTCCCAAACCAGGTATACCGATGTACAAATAAGAACCCTTCCCCAAGGGAGAAAAATTTGTCATACCACGGTGCACAACCCTTACCCTCAAAAGAGAGAATAGTAGAAATCTTTACTGGTAGGGAAGATAGAACATGTCATATATACTGGAGTCAATCCATGGCTAATATACCTGATGTAAATAACACCACAATACGTAGTAAGGGCATCAGACAAGCAACCATAATGGGACAAGTGTTCCAAGACAGAAGGGTACGTGATAGTTGTGTTTGGAACACACCATTTGAAAGTATGTTTAACAGATCCATAGCCTGCTCACTAGTAAATATGGAGCCACAAAAATGCGCGGAAATCAGATGGTTTTCCCCAAGACTCATGATTGAAGGAACACACACATATCTTTTAGAAATATATGTGGTTAATACAACACAAGCAATCCCAGTAATCATAAGCACAGGTGCACAAACCTTATATGCACAAGTTCCCTGTCGAAATATTTTACATAAAAAGGAGGGATTCGGGCGCATGAACCCATATTGCAGGGATATTGAAGTCATTATAAATGGGCTTGTTTAAAGAACATAACGGTAGATGTTACACCAGCAGATACAGGAGAGTGGAGTGTATATGGTCCGGACGACCTTCGATGGTATCAGGACCATGTGATCGTGGGAATCCCCATTGTGTCTAAGGGAGGACCAATAGTCATGGGAAGACAGCTAAAACGAAAAATTTTAGTGGGACCACAGTACGCCCTTATCCATCTACAAGTGAATGTGGACATAAGGTTCGATAAGGTGCTTCCTATCTGTAATACCTACATTAAAACTTTAAGAAGTGGATGGGATGAATGGATTAAGAACGTGGATGCAACCCTCCGTAGGGGGAAAAGAGATCTTATCAGCAGTGTTTTAGGAGGCTTAGGGACTGGCCTGGGAGCCATTAATACCATCAATGTAGAAGTCCTGGCTTCTAAGATTGGGAGAATGGGAACCGAACTCAATACCTTGAACCATCCGTTAGGTACATCCCTTACTGAACTTTCCAGTATCCAGCATAAGGTGACCGATCTCCTGCCCACATGGTTTCGCACACGCCAGCAAGACCTAGAAACCATACTAAAGGCGGTGGGCACTGTACAAGGTAATATCTCTTTAGCTTTAGCTTGCTCACAAGCGCAAACTTGGACGCAAGTTACGGCACAGAGCATTATACGAGACGGTCTAGAAGGGATAATTGCCCCTGAACTAAGAAAAATCATGGAACAGTACGGATTGAGTGATTTTGAGGCTTCCCATTCAGAATGGTGGAAGATGGTCCATTTCGAACTAATAGGTACACAAATTGACACACACATCCTAACCATTAAGAAAGCAAAGGAAGATTGGATATATCCTGTTATCCCCATGGGTATTTTATCCAATGATTCAATATTATGGCCAGAGGATTTGCCTCGGTGGGCGGTATTTCATGATGACCAATGGCAGGCCACAGACCTCCAAGCTTGCACAGGCGAGAAAGGATTGGGGTATACATGTGAACGGCAATATATAAATCCCGATGAATTATGTTTTAAACAAATTGGAAAATGTCATTATAAGTTGATGAAGTCCCCTAATGTTTCAATGATTGTATCCGTTAACGTTTCCTGTGTTTGCGTAAGAACTTTCTGTAATTACTTAATGGTCAATGTTAAGTTCAATATAAGTGTACCTCAATACGAAAACCTCTGCATGTGCAATGTGTACAGCGTGTCAGGCTGTGACATCAAATTTATACAGCAGCAGGTGTCACTAGTCGATATCCATACACATTATCAATTGTATCAAAACATATCACCAGTGCAATTAGGCACCAATCTCTCCCTCATAAAACAATTAATAGAACATCCGGAAATGCTAATAAAACTAAAACTACTCAAAGAAGAAGGACATGAAATTGATCTGGCGGTCCATCATTCGGCCAATCAAATTGAGAATGTACTTGACAGGGTGAAGAAGGCAAGCGCCAATAGTTGGTGGACTCGGCTGTTCTCACCGCCCGAGAGTCAATATTCAACATGGAAAATACTTTTCACACCTGTTGTGTTGCTATGCATAGTTCAGTTAATTGTGTTTTTGTTTCTGTTTAATTTGTATATGTCAGTTAGAAAATTAAGAGTTGCAAC
>NW_027133394.1:600000-766774 GCF_026122565.2 Emydura macquarii macquarii
GCAGTTCTGATTACATCCAGTAGAGGGCAGAGCTGCACATGGACACTAGTCAGTCGTAGACTAACTCCGTATCTGATGTAACCTGGCTATATTGCCAGAAGTATCAGGACAGAGCAACTAAAATAGACACAAAACACTTGTGGGCCAAAAATGAATGACTATCTTTGTTTCTTTTAACATAACTAGGCAGTGCTTTTGGAGAAGGCATCTTGAGTTAATTACCAGCGTAGAGCCAATTAATCAAGTTCCCTAAATATGCAGGCAAGTCATTTGGGAGGGCAGGTGTGGGAAAGCTAAGCAGCGCACCTCACAAGATCTCACCCTTGAATTTCAAACTTC
Organism: Emydura macquarii macquarii; assembly: GCF_026122565.2. NCBI lineage: Eukaryota > Metazoa > Chordata > Testudines > Chelidae > Emydura > Emydura macquarii. Next base: position 600,340 of record NW_027133394.1, read on the forward strand.
CTGGCAGTGAGATCTGTCCGGCTGTGACACAAATCTCCCCAGGGAAGCAATGGATGCTCCATCAGTTGGTGCATTTGCAGCGGGACTGGACAAAACACTAGTAACCAGTACAACAGGGAATGATGCTGTATTGGCTGGAGGGGAATTAGATGGGAGTTAATAGGGAAGGGGCGTCTGGGGAGTTGTGTGTAGCACTGTCCATGGGAGAGCTGGACCGTATTGGCTGCCCGGGGCAGGGGAAGTGAAGTAGCTGGGTGTGGTGAAAGAAGCCGGCAGAAGGGGCACAGAGCAGGCCCTGGATTGTCTCATCAAAACTATTTTGAGACTCCATCTCGAGGAGACAGGCTTAACGAGGCAGGGCCGGGCGGGGGCACGGGGGAGACGTGTTCTGTCCGCTGCACCGGCTGATCTTTGCTCAGTGGTTCCTTCCCCATCCTGCGAAGCCGCCCGGCCAACGGCTTTGGCCCCAAGAGCTCTCTGTGGACGCCGAGGAGCGTCAGATCAGCCCCGCGGGAAGCTGCTGTTTGAAGAGCCGGGAAAGGGCAGGCCAGGTTAGCCGCCCCTTTGAAGGCGAAAGCGGCTCTTTGTGAACGTCTCTCCCGTCTGCGGTGCCCAGCTCCTGCGAGGGGCGGACGCCCCCATTCTCAGGGCTGGCCGGTGCTGCTTGACCCCGGGGTGATCCGAGTCGAACTGCGCGCCTGAGACAGTTCTGGGGCAGGACTCAGTGGGGCGGCTTGCGTCAGAGTCCTGAAATACCAGCTGACCGGCTCCTTCCTTATCCATGCACAGAGGCGTCTCTCCAGCCAGCCCCTCGCCAGACCGTAGACTGCTTCATAACAGAGTTTGGGCAGGCAGCTGCTCAGCTCCCCGGCTCTCTCCGGAGGCGTTACCTAGCGCCAACTGACTACTTTCTAGCTAGCATCTTCCTTCCTTTGAAGGTCCCTGGTGGGCGCTCCCCAGCCCCGTCTCACCAATTGCTTGGTGTGATCCCACTGGCCAGCACGTCCTTCTCTAGACTGTCCCGTGACTGACTGGCCGCCTGGGGAGATTCTGCACCGCCAGGGGACCCCTTCTTAGCTCTTCCTCATCCAGCGCCTCTCCAGAGCTTGCTTCTCAGCAGCGTCTCACTCATTCGCCTCACGGAGCTTTCCGGCTATGGGCGGAGTGATGGCTACGTTGAGCCTGGAGGCCCGGCGTCGGTTCCGCCAAAGGGGGAGGCGCATCTTCTCCTCGGACTCCCGGAAAAGCAGCGAGAGCAGGTGCCGCCAGACAGGTAACGGGGCCCAGTGCGGGAATGTGGGGAGACACTCCCAGCAACTGGGAAGGGTCACGCCTGGTGCACGCCCTCCTCTCTGTAGCACGTCACTACAGACTTTCTTCATAGGCTGCCGTAAACTAGAGCAACCCCAGGACTACCCTAATTTTTGTCGTGGGCTGTTTGGCCTCCAGAGCGGCCCAGAAACCCATGGATGCCACAGTGGCTTACGACTACCTTTGCCCCAGACAGTGCCTTCGGGAGACACCAACAAAGAACCTCAACCAGAAAGTCCTGGGTTCCGTTTCCCCTTCTGCCACTGCTTTGTTATGTGGCCTTGAGAAAGTGACTTTCCCTCCCTCCATCTCCGTGTCCCCATCGGTAGAACAGGGATAACTGTGGATCCTGTAGCAGGTCCACGGGGGGGTGTTGCTATCTCAGTGAGAAATGATCCCCGGCGACTGCAGATCTAGTCCAGCACTTACCGCTCTCTGCTCAGAGCTGGCAGAAATCCCTTGCGCTGCTGCTTGTCCCAGGGCCTCCCCAGCGACTGCAGCAATATAAGTGAGAGGAGCAGTCCCGCACAGTGTGAATGCAATCAGATCTGGAAGTTAAGCCTCCCAAGCAGCTGTTGTTTTTGCTCCCCGCCCGCAGGCAGTGCTTTGTCTTGCGTGATGTGGCGTTAAGGCCGCTGCCTTTCGACCACCACTTGTCAGCTGCTCAGGGCCGGGGGAGGATCAGCCCTCCCCAGGATTGAGCCCATGTTCCATATATTAAAGTGCCGTGTGGCAGAGTTCATCCCTTGCGATGAAGCACAGGATTGAGAGGACAATAGCAAAACTGTTAGACCCCACCTAGTCCATCCCCCGGGACTTCTCTATTTTACCGGCTTGTCTGGCCCCCATCACTATGGTATCTCAGCCCCTGACGGTGGCGTTCGTTCACTGTGAATGTTTACAACCACTAGGGAGCAAGTCATGTAAACTGGGGATAAAGACAGTCTGGCATTCACCCCAGCTGCCATGCCCTGGGTCTCTGTGATCTCAGCCTGCACTGTATTCATTCTACAACACCCCTGTGCAACAGGGCAGGGCTATTTCCCCCACCTTACCGATGAGAAAATGAGGCTCTGAAAGGCTAAGTGAGTGGCCCAAAGTCAAGCAGGAGGCTGAATGTGGGTCTTACGTCCTAGGCTGGTGCCCTAAGCAATGGCCATCCTGTCTCTCTGCGGGGAGGGTTGTTCCCTATAGCTATTTCCAGTGTTCTTGTCCAGTGTAGATTTAGAAGTTGAGGCTCCGACTGCTTCTGCCTGGGGCGTCTTGTTTCCGGGTGTTTGGTCTAATTTCCTCTGCTTAATTTCTTCCCATCCCTGGTTCATAACCCCCAGGCACAAATGAAATCAATGGATAACCTGAAACATTTAATGTCATTTACAAATGATTCCTTTTTTTAAAAAAAGGCTTCTTTAAAACGTTTTGCCCTACGCAGGGACCTTTGTACCATCATGGCTGGCAAACCACAAAAGGCTGAAAGGTTTGGGTTAGAGAGGCAGCTGGAAACATGACCCTGATGGACATTTTCTCCTTTGAGAGTGTGATCTTTCTCTGGGGCCCTTCGCTACGTAACACATCTTTCCAGGTCAGTTTCACCTGCCTGCTTTCAGCGCACCCCATCATCCTGCAGGGCTCCAGGCAGAGCTATGGAAGTTTCTCTCTCCAGTGCAGGCCTCGTGCGCTCCAGAAAACGGCTTTGCCGGGAGGGTTAGCATTTCTGCCAGAAACGCATGGAAATGAAATTCTTATTTCTTGGGGAAAGATCACCAGACTTCAGCTCCTGGTTTTTAGCATGGATTCAGGTGGGAGCTGACATCTGGACTGGTGGATATTTCCCTACTTGTGAGACCGGGCGCTTGTCTCTGCATTTCTGTCTCTGGCCCGAACCTGAAAATATTAGTTGTTATAACAACATTTATATTACGGCCATGCTGTAAAGAGGGTGGTCTGTCCCTGGAAAGCTAGAGGCCAGCCAGCCCTGTTAATTAGGTGCAGCTGAGGAAGGGACAGGTTTTTTTTCCTTCTAAAGAGCTGGCAGCATGGAAGACTGGCAGAGACTCCAAGCAGGGAGTCAGTCCCCTGGGAGAGGAGGCAGTGTAAACTTGTTGGGAAAAATGGGCATGTGAAGATGTCTTCCCACCAACTTCCCCAAAGAGAATGAGTCCCTGCCCCACCACCACTGTCAGTCCGTTGACAATGGAAAAGCCAGATCTAGCCACGTTCCTGACCCAATTTTTCAGTCCAAAGAAGCCTGGCTGAGTTTCAGATCAGCCCCCAAACTCTTGGGTCTATCCACATGTGCTTGGTCTTTCCCCGCACCGCTCCTTTTCCCCAGTCTGGGCCAGGAACCCTGAGTCCTTGTTCTCATGCATCTTTCAGGAGATGAGCTGACAGCGTCTCGCTTCATAGCTGGCTGGAGAAGCAGCAGCGAGATGGATGGCTCTGAAAAGTGCAAACTGGAAGGAAACTTCAACCATACCTGGAACAATTCAAACCCATTAAAGCTGCACCAGATTTGCTGAGCACAGTGACCTGAAGTTTCACTTCCATGATTTTATGTTTTAAGAGATGGGACTCCTGGCTCCTAGCCCCATGATCTTCCTTGTAGCGATTGTCAACGCACTGTATGCAATCCCCGGGTGTAGCTTTCGTGGCAGAGATCCCAGGTTCAAACTCTGGAGCTAAAACCAGGAACTTCTGCTGAAAGACCCATCTCTGTTAGCCAAGGCGGTAGCAGGCTTTTCATCTGCTATTTGTGGCCAGCCAACGCTAGGGGGAGAGAGGGCAAAACTGAGTATGTGATGGATTGGTGCCTAGATACCCGGGTGATGGGCACCTGACAAATACCTGTAAGGTGAGACTGAGCTAACAGCTAGATTCTGTTTGTTCGCTTTAGGGAGTGTGCTGCTAATTCTCAAAGGATTAAATCTGCCCCATACTAGTGACCGACCTACCGACCTATCTTGGGTACTTTTTGGCAGAGGGCTTAAGTGGCAGCATGGAGCTCGTGCAAGTCTTCAGGCCAGGGGTGAATTTCACCCTAAAGAGAATCTTTTCAGCAGCATAAAAATAGCTCCAAAGCAGGCTCAGTTGAGACCTGAACTCTGAGAGTCTGTTCCCGTTGAGATGAATGGCAAAAGGTCCAGAGGAAGGCAGGACAGAAGAGAGGTTGCTGAGTCTGATATTTGCGGTTCTTTTATTAAAAAAATCTTTAGCTCCTGGAATCAGGAAATGGCACGAGAATCTCGGCTTCCATTTAAAAAAGCATCTAGCCCGCCCAGCAGGGGAGAAAAGGTTGGCGATGTACAGCGAGTGCACCCCACAGGCACATGGAAAGGACCCGCTATTTACTATTTTTTAAATCTCATGATTTTTTTAAGCCCATCTCATGATTGTGTGGGGGCAGACGTGCTGTTTTTGGATGGCTGGGGCTGGCAACCCTGCTATTTTCCCATCAGTTATGTACTAACAAATCTGACTACTTTCGGCGTCTCTAGGCTGCATTTCTGTAGCAACGGGGGATGTCATGGTGACAGCAGGGCTAGAACTCTGATGTTCCATCTCCAAACCCACAAGCCTCTACTACGGCAGTGCGAGAGAATCGCCATAAGCAGTCTGGGATGTAGGACACACAGCTGAGCAGTTCTGATTCCATCCACTAGAGGACGCAGGCTGGTTAATATCATTAATGTAACTGACATGACTCTTCACAGCTAAATTTTAACTCTGTCTCAGGCTATTTTTATCATCACACTGTAACTTGTGTCCTGAGGCGGGGGGATGGACAGATGCAATTTCCGGTCTTACAGCATCTCACCGTGTGCGGTGTCCGATTGCTGTGCGTCTCCCTTTATAGCAACCCTGATCGTTTCTGAGACGTCACCATAACCACAAGAGCAACGTGGTTTCTGATATCACCGCACTAGCCCAAGGTGCCTCTGTTGCATTCTAGGACACTTCTCTTGTATTGTGTGTCTTTTGTGTTGAACAGGAGAGGGCAAACTGCTTCCTATTAAAGTGAATGGCTAAACAGCTCGATTTGCATGGCTCGGAATAGTTGCAGAGAGCGAATTGCTTTTAAATCTTCCACGCCAGACGTGGAAACTTGCTTGTTGAAGATAATCCTGCTTTCTATGAGCCAGTATGCTCCTGTCTTCTGTAGGCATCTATCTGGCCTCACAGTCTGCTTTTATCCTCCCACCACACCTGTGAGGCAGGGCTGTTCTCCCCATTGTACAGATGAGAAACTGAGGCACAGAGATGCTAAGTGAGATGCCCAAGGTCCCACACAATGTCTGTGGCAGTTCAGTGCCTTGACCCTGGTTCTCCCATGTCCTAGCCTCGTTCCCTAGTCTAGAGGACTGAACATAAGACAAGGAGCCCAGCACTGCAGAGGCTTTGCTTGGTTGTATTACAGGCCATGGCTGGGCTGGGGCCCCGTTCTGCGAGGTGCTGGATGCACGTGGTGAGAAACGGGCACTTCCCCAGAGAGCTGGCTCACTTCCTCGGTCTCGGCTCCGTAGATTGTGTTGTTTTCATTTTACAGATGCATAAAGAGGGGCTTGCTTACAGCCACTGGCAGGGGGGGACTGGAACACAGGTCTGTGGACGCCTAGGCCAGAAGCCCAGCCACTAGACCAGCTTCAGACGCCCCTTGGCCTTCAGGTGTCTGCATCCAGCCCCCCAGCTTCTGTTCCGTGTCTTCACCAGTTCCTCCCAGGTAGCCCCCAGCAGCTTTGAGTCACAACAAAATCCTGCCAGCCGCAGCTTCCCCACGAAACGCTCTGAGCTTTCCGAGTCCCACACAGAGGGGCGAAGCCCTCAGATGGAGATAACACCCCCCCATGCACAGACAGTGTTTGCCGGCCTGTCCGATGCCGCCAGAGATTCTCCTTTCTCAGCCGGGATTCCTGGCCGCGGGGCCCTGCAGCTCTAGCTGGCTGTCTCAGCAGGGAGGAGTGACTCGTGCCTCATGCATGGGGCTTCCCGCATGATGTCCGAGCTGGTGGGGCTGGCAGCGAGCGGTGGAAACGGCTGTAGAACGACCACATGCGCGACCGCTTGAGCCGGCTCCCAGCTGAGCCGTGGGCATTGCCTTGAATGCGAGCAGGAGCAGCAGATGCTTCTTTTGTCGCTTGCAGAAGACAGGCAGCTAGTCAATGGGGCGAGCCTGGCTTCAATTCAGCGGGCTCCGCTCCTCCGCCCTGCGTCTGGCCGCGCTGCTGAAACTGGTCTCTTGCCACACGCCCTGGGACCTTTCAGGAGTCCCTCTGCTGGAACTGCAGCCCCACTGATTTGGAGAGGGCTGGGGACAGGACGGGCGGGGGCGTGTTCGGAAGGGAGCGATCTACATGTGGCCCAGGCTGGTAGACGCTGTCAAGTGCAGGCAGAAACAAATCCCCTCCTGCCCCCTGCTTCAGCGTTTCCACAGGCTACTGGCAGGGGGCAGGACCAGATTTACCCTCCCTCCCCACTCTGGGCTTTTAATCTCCTTCTGAAGCACCGGGTGGCTGGAGATGGCATGGAGCAGTCTCTCTCAGGCTGGCTGGTTCTTGTTCACATGCTCAGGGTCTGATGGCTAGACGTGGGGTCGGGAAGGAATTTTCCCCCAGGCAGGGCCGTTCCTCTGCCCTGTGGGGTACGGGTGGCTCTCCAGGATGGTCTGGGTATCTCTCAATCGTTTCCCTGCCATTGCAGGAGCCTCGGGCACTGGTGCACCTCAGTCCCTCCTGTTCTCTGCCCGTGGCACACAATAATCTAGTCTCCTGCAGGCTGGGATGCTTTGGTCCCGTTGTGGGGGTTGGGTTAGTGGCCTGTGCTAGACAAGAGATCCAGCTGGACGATATGGGGGTCCTGTCTGACTTGAGGCTCTCTGAGCCGGGTCACAGGTTTGGCTCTTTTGGGTGCATCCACATGAAGCTGGGGATGGAGATACGTCTCAAGCTGTCCGGTGCGGGCTGTATTCCCCCACCCGTAGGCTGTATCCATCCTGCAGAGATGACTTCCTTACCAGGGGGCGGGCGGCCACGTTGCAAAACAAATCTTGAGTTGCTGGCGCTTCGCTTCCCCTCTACTTGTCACTAGGGGCACGTCCCAGGGCGCTCTGGAACAAACTACCCAGCAGGGTTGTGCAAGCTCCGTCATTGGCTGTTTTAAGAGCGGGTTAGGCAAACACCTGCACGGGAGGGTCTATCTCAGACATAGCCCTGCCACCGTGCAGGGGACGGGGCCTGATGACCTCTTGAGGGCCCACCCGACAGCGCTATGACTCTGTGTGAGGTCACTTAGCAGCTTGGTGCTAGTCTCTGGAGGGAAACGTGATCCCGTGTACAAAGCCAGCCTGTTACACAAATCCTTGACAGGGATCTGAGCTCAGCCGAGTCCTGTCCAGGCAGCTATCCCCCATGGGAACCCCACCAGGTTCAATTATTGCATTCAGACTTTGTCTGGAGCTAGGAAAGATGATCCTGAGGCTAAGGCACTAGAGTTGAGCTCAGTTCTCCTGAGAGCCATTCCTGGCCCTGTCATAGTCTCCTTATGTGCGTAGGGGCATGTCTCTGACTCTTTCTGTGCCTTGGTTTCCCCGTCTGTAAAATGGGGGATAAAAATCCTTCCTTTGCTCTGGTTGTATCTGTTTAGCGCCTAAGCAATTGGGGACAGGGCTGGTCGTTTGCTTTGTGTGCATACAGCACCTAGCACAAGGGGGTTGGATCTCAGCGATGTTAATAGTAACAGCACCGGGCAGCGGATGACGCATGATGACATTCAGCTTTGAGATTCCCCCCCGCCCCCCGCCCCCGCCCTTCCAAAGCCCAATTTGGCCCGTGTTATTCATCGACCGCCTGTGTTAAGTACACGATTGGCCGGGACCCAGGGATGCAGCTAAACACACAACAATAAAACCATTAGAATGGGGCAGGGAGCAAGGCTCTGATTGATTACCTTCGATCGCAACCCTCCTTCCCCCCCCCCCACCGCCCAGTGGAACAATACTTGCCTACTCATGCTTTATTAAAAACAACCTCTTTCCTTTATGGTCTTTAATAATTCATGGTGCTAATTGTCTAGAAAGACAAACTTTAAAATGCCGGCTCAGTGAGTTCATCTCCACGCACCACACCCCTACATCCCCCGATGCTCTCCCTTCCGTCACGTTCTCTGCTCACCACCTTTTTTGTGTCTCACTTTCTTCCCCCTGTCTCTTTTTTAAACACTTCCACCCCTTTCGTTTCTCCTCTTCCCGCCTTCACTGAGAGCAGGGAGGGGGCGTAAAAGTGAAGCCTGCGAGGAGGTTGCGTTAGCTTGCCCCATCACTGATTAGCCCTGGATCTGAGTCAGGCCCTGCCTGCAAATGACTGTTAAAGCAGAAATAAACATTGCTCAGGTTTCGCTTAAACACGCAAACTCGCTAAGGGAATTGAGTTAAGAGGTTTTCTCAAAGAGTAGCGGTGGGACCCGCTGATGATGAAAACCAAGCTGCGGTAATTAGTGGGGGAAATCAAATACAACTTTTTATTTAATGGCCTAGTACAATTTGACAGCCAGATCATTTCCCTTCTGAAACATCATTTCTCTTTTGGTTTCATGTGACTCTAAAATAGCAGACTGGCACTTTAATTGAGGAGGCGGGGCTTGCAAGTAACTCCACCCCTTTAGGAGGAGTCTGTGAGGGGAGGAGAGGTAAGACCCGGTTTCTTCCCCTTTTGCTTGGCATCATGCAGTCCAGCCGTCTACCCAGGTCCTTTAGCATAAGCAGGTTTTTGGGAGGAAGATTCCTCGCTCCGGGTTGGAAATCTGTCTTCCATGCTTCATAACCTGTCCCCAAAGGCTCCTCCCAAGTGGGTGGAGCTACAGGACCCTGCTGCTTTGTTAAAGGGCCAGTCCTCTTATTTTACCACCATGCTCTTTGTTGACTGCTCATTACTGTCAAAAACACCACACCGTTTGTGCTCCACCAACGTCTTTCTGTAGCCTGCCCAGCCTCCTCTGGCGAGTGGGCTCTCGGCTGCAGAGCAGACCCTGGCATTGCTGGGTGCCTGGTGTCGCAAAGACAGGGAGGCCAGCCTGATGAAAGGGAGCACCACAGACGGTCCTGGGAGGGAAGGCGCATCCCCAAACACACGCTGCCTTCAGTAGTCAGACAAGGAAATGGTTGGCAGGCAAAGGAAGGAATGCAGGGGACTACCAGATAGATCAGAGTAGGGCTCCGATACAGTCCAGTCTCCAACAGGCAGCTGTGCCTGTAGTGGGATACCCTACAGGTATAAATGTGGAACAACTTGCTCATAGGGAAATTACTTCCTTCCCCCACCAATCAAGTGTTAACTTCTCCTTATTTGTCTCACGGCAGTGCCTAGAGGCCAGGGACACATGGTGTTGGGTCCCACCACAAGACTTTACAGTCTAGGAGCTTATGCTCTGGTGCATCAGAGTTTATATCCCTTCTAAACTCCTTTTTCCTGTGTAGTATAGCTCATTAGCATCTAGGAGTGTCCAACCCTTTGAACAGAAGTGTCTGACCTCCTTGGGAAAGTACTTGGCAATCAGGTGCTGAAAAGCACTGTGTAAGAGTTGGCTAGTACTGTTCTTTGACTCTTGCTATGCTCTTAGCCTGAATGAGATCCTGTGGCGGTGAGTTCCACAGGTTAATTGTGCAATCGTGTGAAACAGCAGCTCCTTTTTTCAATATTAAAATTGAGGCCTTTCAATTGCATTTGATTCTCCCTCCCCCATACTGGTATTATGAGAGGGGAGAAATAGGTGCACTGGACTGCTGCTTGGGAGACTTGGTTTGATTTCCAGCTCTCCTGCTGGGTAACCTTAGGTAAGTCACTTCCCCTCTCCGTGCCTCAATTTCCCCATCTGTAAAAGCGCTTACCTCCTTTGTAAAGTGCTTTGAGATCGAGAGCTCAGTATTGTATTATCCCCATCATTATTCTCTAGACGTCCACCGTATACTGTCTTATTAGCCTCCTCCCTCCTAAACAGAGCAGTCTTTTCAGTCTCTCCTTGGTGGCGATTTTTCCAGGTCTCTTTATAATTGTTGTTCCCCATCTTTGAGCTCTTCTGCTGTGCCCTGTTTGAGATGGGGTGACCACTGCTGCCCATGCTGTTCCAGGAGAGGGCATCCCATTGATTTATACCAGGGCAGCCCGCCCGTGTCTCTCCATTTCTCCCTCCCCTTCCTTATGCAGCCTAAAACTTTGTTTGCTTTTATTCCCTGGCCCCACTGCTGGAGAGCACATCACTGAGCTGCCCACAACCAAGCAAGGCGACTGCACCGGGGAGACCACTTCAGGGGCCCTAGCAGGATTCAAACTGGCAACCCCTGAGCCCCGGGGGCGTAAGCACTCTTTCCTGAGTGCTTACAGCTGACTGAGAGCCTGTCAATCTGAACGAGTAAGAAAATCCGCAGTAGCTGGCCTGACGGTTAGGAGAAGTATCAGCAATTGGCTCTTACTCTCATTGCTTTGGTAAATCTTCCCGTGTGTTTTGAGGCCGGCGCCCATTCTGTGCAGGGGCTACAGGGTTTCACCGCCTGGATTCAGGGCTGTTGGGGTGAGCTGCCTGTATTAGATAGAGCAGCCTGGGGGTGGCTCTAATTTACAGCTGCTTGTGGGGGGTGTCCCAGCCCAGAATCTCTGCGGCCTCATGCGCTAAGGACACGCCTTTCGCGGGACCAGCCTGTCACAGGACTGCTGGGCCAGAGACGGGCGAGGAAGCAGCAGAGGGCTGATTGTGCCAGCCTGGGGGATCGTCCCTGACCCTGGCTCGTTGTAGTGCTGTAATGCCCCTGTAAACAGCTGGAGCGGCATATGTGGGCTGCGGGGGTGGGGGGATATCTCTGGCCACACTTTTGTTTAGCCTTAGTTTGCCTGCCCTGTCCCCCAGGCTCCCAGAACTGCAGGGACCTTTCTTTGGCCAAGGAGCCCGACAAATGCTTCCAGATTAGCCCCTCTCCGTAGCTCCGCCATCCGCAGCCTGCCCCGTCTCTGTCTGCGACAGCCCAGGGAGCCAGAGTCCGGCTCTGCAGTACACGCCTGGCTCCCCTGCACGGCAGACTGCGGCGCGCTCGGAGGATGGGGCAGATTGCACCGTGACAAACCTTTCTGCACGGCGTGCTTCTGCCCGAAGGAGGGTCTCAAAGCACGGTGCAAACCCTGCAGTGTGACGTTCTCATCCTTATCCGCTTGGGAGAGCCGCCTGTGTCTGCCAGGCCTGCCTGATCATCCCAGTTTGGTGGAGGGGAACTGTCACACGTGGAAGCAGTGGCATCACCTTCTCCTCTGCCTCCTTCCTTAGCCGCTGCAGTCGGCTGTAACCCTTTTGTTCCAGGCTTTGTCCTATAGGGAACCGTGTGCAAGGCACTCTGTGCCCGCCGTTCATTGCGGGTCATGTGTCAACACCCCTCTGTGCCCAAGGACGAGAACCTGCTCTGGTTGTCAGCGCGGGGAGCCGGTCCCTTTGCAGCTCTGTTGATCCGGGACTGGATCCCCAGGGCCGGCCAAGATGCTAGTCATGGCACCTGGCTGGAGCAGCAATGCAAGGAAGCAGAGGAGCTGTTAGAGAAGAGGGGAATTGGGCTGAGAGTTTCCAGGGGAGCTCTCGGTGAGGTACAGGGGCTGGGATCCCTGTTGGGGAAGAGATCCGGAGAAGTGTGTTCGATGAGTAGGAAGGTGAATGGGAGAAGGGCAGGTGCGGAGGGAGAGAATGAGACATTTTTTGGAGACGGTTCAACTAATCATTTGAGTCCTTCACGGCTCATCCACGCTGAACCACCAAGCTTTTTAATGGTCTATCCATCATTGCGAATCCTTCCCCGCAGCCCCGTCTCCGGCTTCTCACGTGGCGATGGGCAGCTGGAAGCTTGACTGCCGGGGCCTCTCCAGTGTGTGTGTATGTGGGGGGGGGGTGCTCCTGTGAACCCTGCCTTCACCGCTGAGATTTCCTCTGACTTTTCAAGGCCAGGGCATGTTGAGTGAGCTTCAATCACCCTGAGTCTGGGATAGGGGAGAATTCAGCCTCTTGGCTGCTCTGAGCTATGCAGGGAGCGCAGGGGAGGAATTCCCTAGGGAGTGGAGTCCTGTGTGGAGGGTTCCTAAGCAGGGCTGATGCAAGCAAATCTGGGGAGGAGCCCCAACTGTAACGTCCTCAACTTAGTGTGCAAACCTCGCAGGGGAGGTCATGCACATGATGCATCCCGGACTGGGGGTGGGCAAGGAGCTAGCACGGTGATTCCATCCTGGAACTACCCCTCCCATTTACCAGGGTGGAGAGGACCAGGTGCTAGAGAACCCATAGGCTGGAGGAAGCGTGGAGGGAGTTTCCTAGTTAGCAGGGAGCTGGGGGGAACCTTCCCCATGCCTCAGCCAGCATCGCCATAAAAGGGGAGACGGGGGCGCATGCTTATTAGCAGCCCCGGGCTCTGTCAGCTCCTACTCCAGACCGCTTCTCTGGAGCACATGCAGGAATTGCGATGCTAGTGTTGCAGTCCCCGCGTAGCTTTAGGTGGAGGGTGGGTGAGCTGTGAGGATGGATCCAGCAGCATCGGCCGAGCCAGCCCTGGTCCTCCAACTCAATGCAAAAGCCAGGAGGTCAGTGTGAGGGTTTTTATTATGTTTGCTGACATCCCCCGGCCCCTTGGTACCGTGAGTCAGAAACTTAAAGGAAAAGGGACTTGAGAATCCAGCCAGGTGCCTAACAAAAGAATGTGAGTGATCTTTTTTTGTGTGTGTTACAGTAGCAGTGAGAGGTCAGGCCCCATTGTGTTAGGTGCTGTACGAACACAGAGAATAGACAGCCTCTGCCTCAAAGAGCTGACAGTCTAAATAGATAAGATGGGGGTGGAGGGAGGGAAGAAACGCAGGAAGGTGCAGTGACTTGCCCAAAAGTCACCCAGCAAGCCAGGGGCTGAGAAGAAGTAGTCTCCTGAGTCCCAGTCCAGTGCTCTATCCACTAGCTCACCTGGCATTTCTCTACCTCCTTGTCCCAGGGTGCTTGGCAGACTCTATGCCTATAATACTGCTGAAATGCAGCCACCTCTGGGCTGGAGGGCAGCAGCCAGGGAACAAGAGATGTGGCAGGCAGGGGGGATTCTGGGGTAAACCCCAACCCTTAGGAAAGATACTGGGAGGTATTTAACTGCTAAACACAGCCAGCAGGAGGGAAAGTTTCCTGAAGGTCTCACCCTTCTGGCAGCTTGGCACCATTTACTCACCCTGGGAAGGAAGAAGAGGCTGCTAGCTGGATTTGAACCTGCGATCTCAGGACCTGCTGCTCCATGGGCATTTTTTGGGCCATTCCTTCTGCTGTTATATTCTGCAGTGACAGTGGGGGATTTCCCCCTGCCTAGTAGGCAGACAAGGGGAAGGGGGCTGAGGTCCCAGCCAGTGTAAATGGGCACGGAGGATCTGGCACGAGGCGTTTCTAACCTGAGGTTTAAGCCATTAAGGGTGCGTCTGCAATGCAAAGAAAAACCCGCAGCCCCAAATCACAGAGCCCAGCTCAATGGACTCGGGCTGGAGGGCCAAAACTAGCCACGCAGGGATCCGCCGTGGGCTGGGGCCTGGACTCTGGGCCCCTGCCCCGGCTGCGTTTCAGAGCCTGAGCTCCGGCCGGAGTGGCCACGTCTCCACGGCTATTCTCAGCCCCGCAGCTCGAGTCCCTTGACCTGGGCTGTGAGATTTGGTGCCGTGGGTTTTTCTTTGCAGCGTGGACGCAGCCTGAGACGTTTCCTTTAATGCCATGCTCAGTTCACGGGGGGCAGGGGAGGGGGGAACGTCCGGTAGAGAAGCGGCTAAGAGCTCCCGTGGGGTCCGTCTCGCCGGTTAGAGGGAGGCTGAGTGGCTGAGTACAGCAGCAGGGAACCGCCAGATGGGCTCTGGTCTGCCTGCTGGCCCCACGCCGTGCGGCCGGGGCCCTGGCCTTGCCAGCAGCTTGTGGCGTGGGAAGGAGTGGAGGAGTGAATGCAAGAGTCCGGCTCTCCAGTGGCTTTTTTCTCTTCCCTCGCTTCCTAAGGAAACCCACAGAGCGCTCGCGCCGCCAGGTAAGCTAGCGGCTGTGCCTGCAGAGGGCCGGTTCCCGTGGGGCCCAGGCACGGACCTCCCGCTCTCACATTCATTCCTTTCTCTGTCTTGCTCACTTCCCTCCCTGGGGGGCCCTAGCAGTTCAGTTCTGCCGCGCTTCACCTGCATTTCCTCTCCCCAGCTGCTCGCTGCAGCCACGGGCAGAGAAGTAAGGGGGAGAGGGGGGACTGAGTGGCAAGGAGAGGTGAGATCCGGGGAAGGGGATCCCCCGGCCCCATCCAGCGCCTGCACTGGGAACGCCACTCCCCTCAGCGCGCAACTTTGCACTGTCAGCGGTTGGTTAAGGCGTCCCTTTGCTGGTGGGAGACGTGGAGGAGCCTCCGCCCCCCAGGAGCAAACCTTCCCTCTTGCAAAGAGCATCGCCGGTCCTCAGCCACACGCTGGCTGCATCCTGCTTCCGGCTAGAGTCAGTCACATCCCCGAGGGGCTTTGGCCCCCAACCGACCCCTCCCCATGCAGGAATCCTACGGGGCCTGAGGTCTGATTGCCTTGCAGCCATGGGACAGCAATTACCGCTGCACCTCTGACCAGTACGCTTCCTGGTACCCTGGCCTAGGACTTCGCTGGACCTGCCCAGATTCAATGCGCCTGATTCTCTGTTACTCTATACTGTGCTTGGGTCAGGGAGGGAGGGGATGGAGAGGGTGGCTTTAAGCCACCTTCGGCCTTCCCACGTTTTGAGGCTGTTCGGAGCCCTGCCTGGCCTCCAGCATAATTTAGAGCAACCACTGGGCTGCTCTAAATTGTGTTCTGCTCCTCGGGGCCCTTCTGTTGGGAGCAGTCTGGCCCCTCTGAGGCCCGAGAGCGGAGCAGGTGGCGAGCCAGGAAGCTGCTTGCTGTCAGGCATCCTTAGCATAAGTGAGAATCAGCCCCCTGCTGTACGTTAGTGGTTGTGTCCCCTGTCCGTCTCGCAGCCGCAAACAATACCAGCCTTGGGTGAAGTTTCTAAGACAAGCTTTTGGTCTCAGCAGAAAAAGAACCCAAACTCCAAATATGCTGGCAGTCCCCGGCTGGCCAGGTTTGGGGGAGCGACTCCAAGCCTTCTCCATTAAACCAATTGGTTGGTGCAGCTGCTAATGCAGACCGGCTTGGAGAGGATTGGAAGCTGGAGCTTTTAGCCATTTAAACGTGTTTAATATTTTACATTGCGAGAAACAGGGATCAATGTCTTGTTTATAGCGCAGTGTCTATGGGGAATTGTTCCAGCCTTTTTTTGTCCTCTTCCAGCAGATTTCCCGAGAGGAGGGATGGGTAGGAATGGGGTGAATACCCAGCCACAGAGCGTGTGTATTGAGGGCTCAACTCCTTTGTCTCCGCAATAATAATAATAATAATAATAATTTGCATGTTGCAGCTCTAACACTGCAGGATGGGGGAGGACTATTTAGCTTAGACAGGAGATGAATAAGGGACGACACGGTAGGTGAATATAAAATAATGAATGGTTTAGAGAAGCTCAGTCAGGCACTCTTCTTTACCCTTACTCATAACACAAGGACCTGATCCAATTAGAAGGAAAACATGTTGCAAGCTGATAAATGCTGGTTCCCCGCCACATGTATAAATAACCTGCGGAACTCATTGCCAGCGCATGTCACAGAGGGACCGAGGTAAAAAAGGGGTTAGTTGTCTATGGACTTGATTCAGCAAGCATGGACCTATTTTTAACCGTGTGCGTGTCCTGTTGACTTCAGTGGAATGTATTTGCTTTGGAAGGGGAGGAATCTGGGCCTAAATTAATTTTTTTTAAAACAGCTGCGTGCTAAAAACGCATGAAGGATATAAACCTACTGGGGCTAGGAAGAATCTGACTTCCATGCATGAGTTATTGCATGGCTCTCTGTTACAGAGGTTATACAGTTTCTTCTGAAACATCTGGAGACAGTGTACTGGATTAGTTGGAATTTGTGTCTGATCTCGGCCTTTCTTCCTGGTACCCCGTTTTATAACGTGCACATGTGTGTAATCTACAGATCTGTGCAGTGTCACTGAAATGCAGCCACCTCTGGGGTGGAGGATGCAGAACACCACGCAGTCCTGTGGAAGGGGAGATTTAGGGCAATGATACCCCAGGGGCAAACACTTTGGCTAAGTCATTCGTGTCCCAAGCAGAGTCAGACACATGGTGCAATGATCTCTGCTGATCGCCCCCTGGAGGTAATACATGGGGATATCCGTGCTAAGAAGTTCCTAACCACACAGCCTGATCTGCAGCCAGTCACAGAAATTCAGTGTCTCTCCACGCACCCGGGAATGCCCCACATTGCATGAGCCTCTGGGCGTGCACAGCCACATACCCCCTTTGCATGCTGTCCACAGTGAGTTTATTCAGTGCTCACGCACTGGGCTTGTGGCGTCTGGTTCCCAAACCCATCCCTTGCGAAAAGCCGCTGCAGGTTTTTGTTCCGCCTGCGCAGAGCCATTGAAGTCCATGGAGACTCCGGCCCGCTGCAATTCAAACACGCTGTCGGGCTGGCTGACCTGTGTCTCTTACACTAGTTACCATAAATGCCTCAGCTGGAACTAACTGTCTCTTACCGTATTTAAAGATGTGCAGCTGGCGCTGTGTAGCACCTGAGGGATCCTGGCATAGCCACGGCCCAGCGCCCCTCCCGGGCCACCCGGCGACCCTACCCCTCTAGCCCTGGCTATGGGATCCCACGGGGGTTCCGATTACATTGTTTGTCTGGCCTGCAGCACGTGTGAACGTGTGGGGCACATAGTCACGTGTACATGCAGGGTTCATGCTCTATGCGTGTTTCATACCGTGCCACGGGCTAGCAGGTTTGTCTGGGCATCTACATCTGCTTATAAACCTCTGGACCAGCTTGTGAGTGCCTGCAGGCATGTGTTGTGTGTGTGTGAGTGCCTGTGTGTTGTGTGTGTGTGAGAGTGCGTGCAGGCGTGTGTGTTGTGTGTGTGTGAAGGTGTGTGTGTTGTGTGTGTGTGAGTGCATGGAGGTGCGTGTACACCTGGGTCCGTCTCGTTCACAGGCCCACACGAGCCCCGCACGCCATCCTATGACATTCAGAGCGTGTTTTCTCCAGGGGGTGGGACAGTGGGTGTACTGTCCGGCAGTCTCACAATCCCGGCTGCCCGGCCGGGAAAGCAGGGTTTCTCTGTCTCACAGGCGCTCGCTGCTGTTGAGTAAGATTCCGCTGCAGGACATGGGAGATTGTTAAGAGGTCAGGGGCCAGATCGTCAGCTGGTGCCAATGGGCCGAACTCTGCTGGAGCCAGTCGAGTTGTGCCCATTTGTACCAGTGGAGCGTGCAGGGCTGTGGGTGCATTGCAACTGGGATGGATCGTCTCAGGCGCTTCCTGCATCACCGGGGTTTCATTGTGCTGTGCGCACTTGATCACCTTTCATTCCGTCGCCGGTGCCAGCCTTGATCTGATTCTTCCTTACTCCAGTGTCGCTCTCTTGACCTCAGGGGAGTTACTCCTGATGTACCCCGGGTCGCTGAGATCAGTGTCTCAGGACTGCAGAGTCACCTTCCCTCCCAGGCCTCCCCGGCTGCTCTCACGTGCCGTGGCTTCCAGACAAACAAACCAACTGAACTGCTTGTCTGCAACCACCAGCACTCAGAGATGCAGCTGGGGCCCAGCGCTTCTCACGTCTCAATCAATGCAGCCCGCGAGGAGAGACGCCCAGCCAGCCTCCTCCCCCCTGTCGGAGTTTTCAGGGTGTGAGTGTGTGTGTGGGGGGGGGATTTTATAGCCACCCTGCAGCCAATGGCATTGCGGAGAGCCGAGATAGAGGCGCCGGGAGGATGCTCCATCTGTCAGTGCATCATCGCCGGGCACGGGGGAGCCCCTCAGAACCTCCAGCTGACCCTGCCGTGCGAGCCAGCCTCCCGGACGAGCGGACGGACGGCGCGCTGAGTTGATCCTCCGAGACTCGCCGGGGTGACGGGAGTTTTCAGCAGCTGAGCGAGATCGGTTCTCCCCGGCAGGAGCCAGCCGTGCCGGGAATCTGCTGCTAGGAAAGTTTGCCCAGCCAAGTTTGGAAAGTTTGGTTTCTTTCTCCCTTAGCGCTCGAGGCGTTGCCAAGGCGGCCCTGCACCCCCCGTCCCGCACGCCCCGTCTCTCCGCTGCCCCGTCTTCCCATCCCTGCGGGGAAAGCCAACCGAGGAGATTACTCATCCATTTTTCTCCGTCGAGATGTGAGGCTGGAGGGGAACCACTGGCTCTTTCCTGCTGCAGATCTCCTGCCTGGCACCTCGGGTCTGGTTCTGGGCGCTGGCGGCGCTGAGCTGGCCCCTGGGGGCGTGAGTCGCATGCCCCCAGTGCTGTGTTACCCGTCGCGGGACGCTGGCCGGCCATGGGCATCCAGGGCATGGAACTCTGTGCCATGGCCGTGGTCATTATGCTTTTCATCGCAGTTCTCAAACAGTTCGGGATCCTGGAGCCCATGTCCATGGAAGGTAATTACCTACTGTACATTTCCCTCCAGCCTGGATCCACCCCGACCCCGTTACCTGGATCAGCCTAGCTTCCTTTTTCCCCTACTCCTAGAGCCAGCGGGTTACACGTGCACCACGGGGCGACGTGTCAGGGGAAGCGTTCCTCTGGGAGGGTCTCTCGCGGCGTGGCTGGGAGTCCCCGCTTTCAAACCCAATCCCCCACCCCCCGGGATGATCCTCTCTGTATTTCCACGGCCAAGCCCTCGGCCGTAAAGTGCAGAGCCAGGCGTCTCAGTAACCACAGAGCCATCTCGGCGTCACGTGGCCCCCATGAAATATTAACCAAGGAGCAAAACCTGCTTGTTTGACTCTTAAATCAAGACACTGGATCCGACCCCTCAAGGGCACTGCTCTGCAGCTCCAGAGCGACCCACACCAGCTTCCCTCTGCGCCATTTCCATGGCACGAGCCCAGCATGCATGGGGAGGAGGACGAGGGAGGCAGACGCTGAGCCCAGAGCTTCTCCGAAAGATACGGCACCTCGCCCGCTCACCCTAACCCGCCTCTCGGCCCCGGCAGCAGGCAGGACCCCGAGCGCCGGGGAAAGCGGCCCTGTGCTGGGTCGGCAGCTCGCCGAGACGCTTGTGCTGCTGCTTTGTGTCCTGTTTTTAAAAGGCACGCAGTCGCCATGTCATGTCCCAGCCGTGCTCTGACCTTGCTGACGTTGGGCTGTAGCCCCGTCTCTTTGATTACAGCAACAACGAGACTGAATTCAAAAGCTCTTGGCTCCGCACTCCCTCCCTTCCAAATAAAACTCCCGGGGCCAGATCCTCTGCTGGTGTTAATGGAGGGGAATGCCGCTGGCTTCTGACCCAGCGATATGGAAAGGTGAAACCCTGTGCTGAGAAGAAGAGCTAGAGGGTGCTGGAGAAGTAAGTTGAGACGGTGTCCCCCCTCCCTCCAGTAGCAGGTGTCCTCCCCCAGGTCACCGTGGAGGTAGATTGGTGGAGCAGGTTAGGATGAGCGTGGCTAGGGAATTTCACACCCTGTGATGCCGGCTCCCTCTGGAGTGGGTTAGTTCCCATGGAAGGAGTGCGACGTAGGCCCCTGACTCAGCTCTGAGCCCGTCTTGGGACTCCATTACCGGAGATTGTAGTGGGACATTATTTATTAATTGCATGCTTAATATTTGAGCTGCTGAGTGGCAGAAAGACCAACACACCCAGCTGGGAAGCATTAGCTCTCGCCAGGATCTGAGCAGAGGGAATGTAGGTTGCATTAGCGCTTGGACTGTTGCTGCGCCTTGCCTTGATTCTGCCTGGAGAGGCTGAATTTGCACCCTCCGTTGAAAAAGCGGCCAGGGCTGTGGGGGATGGGAGACAGGGAGAGGAAACGGAAGTGATTCAGGTGTGAAGGGACCGCGCTAACCAAAGACATGGAGGCTGGAAGTGGATCCCGGGCACAGTTCTGTGGAAGGCTGCGGAGTTACTGCAGAGCTGAATTTGGCTGGGTTTGGATATGTAGGGGTGTGTTACCATGTCATGCAACGCTACCGTGGCATCTTCTTCTGAGGGAGATGTCAGGACACCCTGGAGACGCTCACCCCAGCAGAGTGGGGTACTGTCTGTCAGTGCCTATCGCTGACCTTCTCCTATAGCACTAGCCCCCCGGCACGAAGTAACAGGACTGTGAGCTGTGCGCGTTTCCCACATTGGCGGGCAATTTGGCACATAGGACCTGCCATATTGGATCAGATCCATGGCCCACCCTGTCTAGCATCGGGTTTGTGACAGTGGCCAGAACCAGATGCCTCCTATAATGGTATGAGAAACCCTGCCGTGGGCTGTGATGACCACCGTGAAGGTGTCATCCTAATCTCTAAATGTCAGAGAGATGCTTCAGGGTTGAAACCAGAGGTTTCGGGTCCCCTCCAAAACAAACTCCCCGAACCCCGGCTATTCTTGTTATTCATAGAAATGTCTGGCCCCTCCTTCGTTCTAAGTTCTTTGCCTCAGCAATAATCCTGTGGCAATGCGGCTCACGGTCCGCTTGTGTGCGGAGTTGAAATGTGTGTTCCTTTAAAACTGCCGGGAACCCGAGCCCACATTCGCTTCTCGGAGCCTGTGCGAGAAACTCAGGGTTCGTCCCGTTGGAAATCACGTGTAAGCTCCATTGAAGTCAATGAGATATGTGTTTAGCTGAATCAGGGCCTTTCTGAATTAATCCTCACCACACGGCGGGAGATGGGGAAATATCACTAGCCCTGTTACAGAGGTTGAATGAGCTGGACAAGGTCTGACAGTCGAACAGAACCCAAATCTGCCAGGACCATAGGAACTGTTGTATTGGATAGACGCACAGTCCATCTAATTCACTCTACTTTTTCTGATGGTGGCCAGTACCATCTGCCTCCGGGGAAGGTGCAAGAAACCTTGCAGTGGGATAATCTGTCCTCCAGGAGAGTCTCCTATTTGTTAGAAACTGGCTTAAATCCTGAAGCATGAGGGTTTATAGCCCATCTAAAACCTTGCTTTTCTTTTTTTTATTTTTTAAGTATTTACTATTATAACTCTCCGTGTCCTCTTAGAAATGTCCAGTCCCTTTTCTGAATCCTGCTAAACGCTGAGCCTCAGTAACATCTGGTGGCAGTGAGTTCCACCGTCTAATTATGTGCGGTGAGGAAAAAAATGTTTGCTTGTTTCAGTTTTGAATTGCACAAGAGCCTTGGAAGGTGTGATCTGTATGAGGAGTCTGTGATTGCCCATCAGAGTCCACGTTCTAGTAGCTGGTAGAGTCCGCTGCATGTTACATCAATACAGGATGGTTAAAAACAGAAGAAAGCAGGACCGAGTATTATCAGGGTTGGTTGGGCCTATGCGATAGGGCTTCTTTAAAGAGGAGCAAGGAACGGGCAGAGCTCATTGCCCTGCTTCCGGCAGTGGCCAGCTTCGGCTGTTTTCCTAAAGCAATCCGAGTTATCGTGGGGATGCCCTACATCAGTCAGGCCCCTAGCGGCAGGTCGTGCTCCAAGCCGTCACCTACAGTGCCAGGGCATAAAGCTGGCTCTGGAGAAGTGAGGCTCTTCCTCCAACCACACAGCTATAGGGAGGCAGCCGACGGGAGAAGCGCTTGTACCAGGCAAGTAACTGGCTGCGGTGGCGCTGCTCCCGTGGTACGTTCACGTGGCTCCGGCCGTGACCGTGCATCAGTTGGGCTCCCTCCCTGGGTGTGTTGACATTCGCGCCCACGTTCAGGAGAGGCCATGCTAGTGCTGTAGGGCGATTGCCCTGTAGCACCCCCTGCTGTATTTGAGTGGGGCCGCACACACACCACTGCCTCAGTTTCCCTTCTCAGGAAGCAAATAAAAACTTCACTGCAGGCCCTTTTGGTGCTTAACTTGACACGACGCTCCTTGGGACTGGTTTATTAAAACATCTCAGGCAAATGGGGCTGCACCAAAAAGTCCCAAAGAAACAAAAGGTGCTTCTGCTTTCAGGGTGCTTCTAAGCTCCGTGCCCATGTCCCTCCATCCCTGGGTCCCTCCTTGTGGCCGCAGTCCCAGATCTCCTCCTGGAGCAATTACTATCCCTCTCCCCCTGGAGCTGGTTTGCAATTCAGCCCAGTGTACGTCCTTAGCCAGCTTCTCCATCACTTGGCCTCACTTAGTCCTCAAGCTCACAGGGCCTGATGTGACGGGGGAGGCAGCATTTACACCGGTCCCCTTCTCCCAACTCATCCCCAGTTGGTTGGGGGAGAGGGGAACGTTGCCCTGTTTTCTCTGCAAGGTTCCTGGCCGCAGATCCTTACCAGGCCGTTGGTTACCTGTTCTAGATCAGCAGCTGAGCGGAGCAGGCACAAAGGGAGCTGTGGAACACACTGAGCTGCGTGCTCCGGTGGCAAACCCTGAGGATTTTATTACATGGGACATTTGCCTGAATAATTATCTCTCTAGGAGCCACGTAATTAAAGACGTCTCCAGCTTTCCACGCACTGTCCAACTGGGGGTGCAGCTAACTGGGGGTGCATCCAGAAATCAGGTAGTTAGAAGTCAAGATCCCCCCACATCTGTGCCTGCATTTAATTGATGCACTTGGGCCTTTTATTATGTACAGGTTATTTGTATTACATGGACACCTAGAGACCCAGCCAGGATCAGGGCCCACTGTGCCAGGGGCTATACAGACAGTCCCCGCCCCACAGACAAAGGGTGGGGAAAGACCGGACCATTATCCCCATCTTACAGAAGGGGAAACAGGCACAGAGAAGTTAAGTGATTTGCCCAAGGTCACACGGAGATTCTGTGGTACAGCTTCAAACTGACCCCAGCTCTCCTGAGTCCCATCCCGCGCATGACCTCCAAAACCACGCTCTAGATCTGTATTGATTGAAAGGGCTGAATCGGATCATTCAGAGTAATGCTGCTATGACTCTATCCTGCTGGGAATGGCAGAGAGCCGAGATGCTCCGTTTTAATGGCAATCAATCATTTTGAAGCATGCTGAATGCATGGGGCCAGATCCTTAGCTGGTGTAAATAAGAGTCGCTCCATTGAAATACCCTCAGGTTGCAGGTAAGAAGAAGGGGCCTGATCTCCACAGCTCCCAGACTTCAGTTGCTGTTGTGGGTACTCAGCACTTCTGCCCGCTGGCCGTGCAGACTCCCTCTGGGAGAGGCCTAGTGTTTTTTCTGGCTCGTGCATCGCCACCGTAATAAAGATCCTGCAAGTTGAACTAAGTTAACAATCCTATTGATGATGCATCTCCCAGTTCAGGCTCTGGAGCAGTGTCCCGTAGCTGGGTTGGCTCTGCAGGGCTAATGGGAATCAACAGTAGCACAGGCTTAGTTGTCATTAAAGTCAGCAGATGTGTCCTGCGCTCTCATTTATCCTTGTGAATCCTGGTGTTAACAACTGACTTTGGAAGAACTCCTCCAGATTTATCCCAGAGTTTGGCCCAACTAGTAGTTGATTGAGTAAGACGGAGTCATTCTTATACGGGCACTTTTCTGACCGTTGCTGCACCATAAGTTCGTTGTCATAACTAGAGCTCTGTGAATAACAGATGTTTTGGTATGCTGGCAGTTCGGAAGAAATCAAAAGAAGAAAATCGTTCGGGGTTCAACTGCCCATGACCTTTTTCAAAAATTTCAGCACATCGAAAAGTCAGACAAATGAAACATTTCGTTTCGACAAAACCGCAACAGTTTGTTTGGATGGCGACCATTTGACAGTGATTTGGATTCGGTTTTTCAATTAAACTAAAGGACACTTGGAACTGAAAAAGCGAAATGTTTCATTTAGAAACTGTTGGAATATACATTTTGATTTTTGTCAGATTTTTTTGGGGAGGGGGGGGATTTTTTGACCAAAATAATTTGGTGTAACTGACACACATTCGTGAATGTTTCGGTATCGCTAAATCTGCATTTTTGCCACCAAAAAAAAAATAAGTAAGTTCCAGCCTTTCACCTGGTTCTAATCACTCTTAGCTGTGACTTTCTAGACATCAGATTCCTCCACTGGCGTAAATCAATGTAGCAGCTCTTGAAATAGGACTGACATGGTGGATTTCAGCCAGTATGAACAGGACAACTGACTCCAAATTATTTAGTGTACTGTGCAATTAACATGGTGTCTGGCATCTCAGATGAGTAGCTGGGGACGACGTCATCTCCAGGGAATCATTTCCAAGGTTCTCCTGGAGCATCCCAAGCGTGAGCTGCATGCAGAAGCAAATCTCAGCCAATAGTCACCCCAAAACCTGTGGTTGATCACTACTCACTTGCAACCATGCACCGCTTGCTGAACTTTGCTGACACAGATCCCGCACGCAGCCTCCTCAGAAGCGCAGGAGGTGTCATGAACATGGATTGATGATGTGAACTTGAGTGGAGACCTTTTCCCTGCGTTTGCGACGGGGCCGTCGCTCGCAAATGGAGCTGGCCTCGGTGCAGACTCTTGCCTGTGATAAAGCCGCTTGTGTTTATTAACCTCATGACCTTGTGACTTGTTCCTGACCCTCTGCCCCCGGCATGAGAAACGCACCACTGAAAGCAGCTGGTGGATTAAGCAGTGTGTTCAGATCTGTCCCCGTACCAGCCTGTCCATCTCTGGCAGCTCTCCTGTCTCGTATTCGGAGAAGGCTCAATCCTCAGCTCCAAAGGCACTTGGACTTCAGGCTGGTGGGAATTCAGTCTAAATTTTGCAACCTTGTTATTCCTACTGCTCCAAGAGACCCCAGTCAGCACGAAGGCTCCATTGTGCGGGGAGCTGTACAAACCGATTTCCAGCGCTGCAGATATTACCCAGGCTCTTGGCCTCTAGGTCCAGGTGTGCAGCAGGTTTCATACTCCATGTTTCTTTCTCTGTTGCCGGGGAGGCCGTTCCCATCAGTACTTGCTCCAGCCCCTGTCTATGTGCATTCCCCAGCATGCACCCAGTGGTTTTCCCTCTTGAGAACTTGGCCGTGATGTCTGAATCCAGCAGGATCTATCCATTTCCGTGGCCTGATGCGGCTGTTGTTCTAGCCATCTTTGGTCACTTGCCTTGGACGTGCCATGCCGTGTACAGGGATCTCCATTGGCCCATTCCCTTCTGCTCTGTGTCAGCCGCGGAACAGATCCTCAGACTTGAGTGGAGCTACGCCAGTTTACACCAGTGGAGGATCAGAGTCCACATTAGCAACACTGTCCATCCTCCTGGTCTGTTCTTTTTGTCTGTCTCTCCATTGCTGCGTCCCGCACTGTGCAGCATGTCGAGCTATCCAGCTGCATCTGTTTCCATGCCTCCCTGTCCTCTACTGACCATTGATCTGGGGTTTTATGTTCACGGGTCTTATGCTGCAGAGCTGAAGTTCACCTCAGTCCGACAGCTCAGAACCTACGCACCACTTACATCCTCAATATAAGGCTTAAGGGGCTTGTGCTGCCGCTTTGACCTGGTAAATTTCACCTTTCAGCAATAGGCTAAATTCAGCCCTGCTGTAAGGAGACACAGCTCCGTTGACTTCAATGCAGTGGTTTCCAGCAGGGCTAAATTTGGGCCAGTACATCCAGCTTGCACCATCTTTGTCTCCAGTCATTTTCTGCACATCCATGTACCCAGCAGTACACGCCCTCCTGCCCTTTGCCCATTTCTCTGTCTATCGTGTGGTACCCATTCTCCCACCAGCTCTTGCAGATGATGGCAATGGCTGTCTGAAACGTTATCGAAACAGGAGCTTAGAGCCTGATATCACTGGCTGCATTGGGCTGCTGTGTATCCAGTATCCACGCAAGGTTGAATGAACTTAGTCTTTCGGAGCTGGGGCGGGTGGGGGGATGCAGATAGCTTCATGACGTTTGCACAGATCTTCAGGGCTGTTCTTTTGTAATGTGTGTGGACTGCAGATGCTTTCGAAGAGCCTTAACCCCACATAGAGGTTTGATGCTGACACCGTTGAGACTCTGGCTTTGGTGGTCACGAAGGAGCCGCGGTTCCAAGCTCTGTTAGTTTCTGACGAGCCAGTCTCCCTGCTTCCAGCGCTGCATCACGCTCTGCTGCGTGCTAGACGTGGGAGGGATCCCTCTCCTTTTTGAAAGGGGATATGGAATCAAAGGCTGGCTGGAATCCCAGCGGAAAGTCCTTGCAAACTGAGCTGCCGGGTCTGGCGCCCTGTCTGCACTGAGGAAATTCACTCTGGTATGAGGCGACATCTCTGAACGGGGAATGAATGCATCACTTGGCACCTGACCCAAAACCCATTGACATCAATGGGAGTTTTTCCATTGACCTCAGTGGGCTGTGGGTCAGACCCTTATTAAGTTCATGGCCAACTTCCCATAGCCCTTGAATCTGCCTGTTGTTCTGCCAGCTATTCTCGGTCTCGGGACAAGGGCACGTCTCTTATGATGCACGGTGTTACTGCCACTATCCCATTTGGAGGATGAACTGAGATAGACTGACCTGCCCAGCTCATGGATAATCCTCATGGATCAGAGAGAAGCCTCTCTGTGCTGAGAATGAAACTCAGAAAACTGACACCCATTTCCACCCTAAAAACCCACTCACCCACTATCCAACCTGGAAACAACACAACCTAAGCAATAGAAAACAAAGAAATAATACAAATATTTAAAAAATCAGAACCAAAATATGAACCTCAAACACAGACTTTTTACCACTCCCTCCCCCAAAGGAGAAATGCCAGAGATTTCATGAAGTCCACTAGGGACTTTGGTATTGCTACTGATTTTACATGGAAGGTGCTCAAATAATACAGTGATGAGTGGCAGGATAAAATAGGTGAATGGATGGATGGAGAGATAGAGGGGTGTGTCTGGGGACAGATGGACGGATGGGTGAATGATAGATCGCATTGTTCTGGAATGTGTATGGAAAATGAGAAAGAAAGCATTGCTGTTTCTCATTTTCAACATGTTGGGGGATGAAGAAGAGTAGGTTTGTGTGTGGATCAGTGTCAGTGAGGAGTTCCAGGCATGATGCAGATCAGTATTTAGAGTAACAAAGCTGAGGGTTTGTGGTTAGAAATGAAGGAAGGGGGTTGTGAGTAGTTGGTTGAGTTGCTGGACAGATTGGGTGTTGATATTATGAAACCATAACTGTGCGTTTCCAGACTCTCCTGCATATTGTTTATTGAAGGTTAACATGCACTTAGAATTTCCTGACGTTCAAAAGTTTGAGATAAGTCTTATTTTTCCCTTAAGAAAATGATAGGAATTTGTAATCATAACTTCATCTGAACAAGGTTATTTGTCTGGAATTTCCATAGTTTTTAAAAAGAAAACTATTGAGGAAAAGCCATTGGTGCTGGGTGGAAGTATTTATTCACCACCAAGTAAGTAAATTATGTTATATTCTAGATGACAGCTGTATTCATTAGCATACATTCGTTTGTTTGACAGAACTGCATCAAAGTGTCTGCGGCCTTCCTAATGTCGTCCAGCCCAGCTGGTTCAGCTCCAGACTTTAAGAGGTCAGCAAACTGCCCTTGCAGACTTCTAAAACTCCTTCAACCAGCTAGTTTGGCTGCAGACTTGAAGATGTCTGGATGCCAGCCCTACAGCCTCCTTAATGTCTTTGAGCCGGTTGCTTCTGCTACGGACTTTCAGGAGCTCTGAGGGTTCTTTCATCTTGAGCAAGCGTGTGGCTATTTGGCAAATTAGTCTGTGTTTTTGGTTTTTTTGCTGCAAACTCCCCGCACCCCATTCTTTGCCCGAAAGGGTGAAATTTCACTCGTGACTAGGTTTCCAAGAGACTCTCTGTGCGTTCTGTTTCCCAAACCTGCTGTAATCTTCCATAAGCCACCAAGCCCAGTGCTATTTTACTGGCAGGACGGGGCTCCAGACAAGAGCTTTGGAAAGGATGTCAACCCCTCCTGTGTCCGGACAGAACCCTCACCTTGTTACCCCTTTGGATCCGAGCAGCTAGCCAAAAATTCGAGGTCTTGCATGTTGTTCCAGTTAGGAGGAGAAATTGAGGATTCAATCTGGTGTTTCAATCCTGTTTATTTACAAAAAATGTACACAGTTCTGTTTGTCTCAGCACAGCAGGAATCAAACTGGAGATAGTTTCCTTGCTCACCGTTCCAAGCCTCTTTCAGCCAACACTCTGCCCAAAAGCTCTCTCGAGCCACATTCCCAGTGCTTCTCCAGGCAGTGTCCTTGGCTCTCTGCTCCTTCTCCGTATCCCTTTGTGGTCTGTTTTCTCCTTTTCTCTCTTACACCCGTCTGCTCAAAGCAATACACAGCAAAGCCCCTCCACGCACATCGTTCAGCTTCCTGAGTAGCCTTACATATGCCTGTGTTTTTGGGTGGAGGCTGCTATTGTTTCAGGCACCTGGTTCCCTAAAGGAGTTTAGGCCCAGATCTTCAAAGGAAATCAATCAAAGTTAGGTGCCTAAATAACTTTGAGGATCTGGGCTTTAATGGCTTCTTACAACTATCTTAAGTGAAGGATGGCGGTTACGCTCCCCCCAGTTTCAACGAAGTTTAACCCAACCCATAATAACCTACTGGGGGGGCTGGATATGACTTTCCCTTGGGACAAGTTGTCCCGTCACTGCCTGCTGCAGGAGTTCTTGCGCCTGCCTTTGAAGCAGCTGGTGCTGACCACTCTCAGAGACTAGGTCCTGGGCCTGATCCTTGGTTTGAATCCAATCTGGCAGGTCCTGTGTG
Organism: Emydura macquarii macquarii; assembly: GCF_026122565.2. Lineage (NCBI taxonomy): Eukaryota > Metazoa > Chordata > Testudines > Chelidae > Emydura > Emydura macquarii. The sequence continues at coordinate 629,311 of NW_027133394.1, forward strand.
TGCTAGAAATGTTGTGGTTCTTCTTCCTGGGATATGGAGCTGGGGCCAGGGCAGTTCTGTGCGAAGGACTGACCCAGTCCTCCATCCTGTTAAGTTTTGCTGGGAGGTGGAGGCTTTGGGGAATATGAGCCCTGCGGAGCATTTAGGAGAATTTGCTACAGGGGTTGAGGTCCCAGCCGTGCCTTGAACCTAATGTTACTCGAGTGCCTTGTGAGACTTCAGGGCCCTGCCGGTTGTTCTAGCTGGGAGTTGGAACTGATGATGAAATCTGGTATTTTCTTTGGTGGGACCTTGTTTATTTACAAGGAACGTGCACACTTCTGTTTCTCTCAGCATGGTACAAATCAAATCACAGGAGACAGTTCTTTGTTCGCATCCCAAGCCCGCCTTTCCAGCCAACACTCCAGCCCCAAAAGCTTTTTCTCTTAGCTGTATCTCAGGGCCACATTATAGTGCTCTCAGGCTGTGTCTGCTTCCCTGTCTCCCTCCTGGCTTGTTTCCACTACCGGGCTGGAGCGGCATAGCTACGGTATGTAGCTATGCCAGCATAACTCTGTAGTGTAGACGCATCCTGCAGTGACGGAAGGGGTTTGTCCATCACTGTAGAAAAACTACCTCCCCGAGCAATAGTAGCTAGGTTTATGGAAGCATTCTTTTCTCGACCTAGCTGCATCTGCACCAGGGGTGAGGTCAGCGTAGCTATGGGACTCCGGGGCGTGGATTTTTCTAGGATGGTCTGCTCCTTTAAGGCCCTGGAGACAACCTGTCCTGTTCGATTATCAGACCCACTTGGGAAGGGGTCAGGTGATTTGCTCTAAAAGGCTCGGGTGAGAGAGGAAGCTGTAAGAGGGAAGGTAGCAACTGTGACTGGCCCTGGAGCAGAGAGAGAAAGATGCAATCAGTCCCCAGTGACTTATTCTCCCTGAGTTAGTTCTTGCTCAAGCCTTCCAGGGTAGCCAAGATCCTTGGGCAGTGGTTTCTGTAGCTCCAACTATCACTAAACAAAGGACATTTAATTGCTCCTTCATTTAGCCTGAATGAAAGGTGGATAGCATGCCCTTCAGCTTCAATAAGGTTTATGATTGCCCATAGATCACGTAATAATTAACTAATTAATTAATAATACCTAGATCAAATATCTGATTGCTGGCAACCAAGAACCTTCCCCAGCACAACAATATTCCTTATTCCCCTCTGTGCTGGGGTTGGACTCTGGGAGCTTACGTTTCCCTCCCTGCTTGGTCACAGAGTTTGTCTTGTGTCATTCCAGATAGCAGTGACAGCGACCTTGAACTTTCATCCGTCCGGCATCAGCCAGAAGGGCTAGACCAGCTGCAAGCGTTGACCAAATTCACCAAGAAGGAGCTGCAGTCGCTCTACAGGGGCTTCAAGAATGTGAGTGTCTGTCGTGTCCTTCCTCCAGCCAAGTGACCCCTGAGAGCAGCTGTGCCCTCTGCCAGGCTCCATTTGCTGCCCAGACGAGACCGGAAACCGAATCCTGGAAAGATAGGAGCTGGCTGAGATGCAGCCTCGGGGGCTCTGCAAAAAGCACGCTGACCGTGGGTGAAATTCAAGGCCGAGGCACCATTTAAGTCCTACTGAAGCGTGGAGGGCGAGATGTTAACGGATCTGAGAGGAGATGGAGTGTTTTTGGCCTGCACCTTGCTCTTCATCTGCTCACTGAGCAGAGGAGTGGGGCTTGGGGTGAAGGGCATTCCCGGTGCAAGGTGTTTACACTGGGGGCGCGCCAGGTGTGATTACAGCACGTGTCGATGTCATTCCTCGAGCTCGATCAAAGCCACCGCGGATAGGTCTGCACGTGCGGCGGTCACACCTCTGCCTGCAGCGCAGACAGACCCTGGGGGAGGCAGGCTGAGAGCGGAATGGAGGCGGGGAAGGGAGGAGGGCGTATCACAGACCAAGATTTTAGCAGGGCCTATTTGGTGAGCCACAGGGCAAGAGTGCTGGGCTGGGACGTTCTGTTCTCTTCTAGGTGGGTTTTTATACCGCGCTCATCCCCGTAGTTTCTGAGCGCCTTCCAGCAGTGCATTTAGCAACGTGCTGAGACATCTCACCATGGGGACGGGGTGAGCGCACGGCAGGGGCGAGACGGTGCGCTGTGATGAAACGGGGCCACGAATACCGAGGTGCATTGGGACCAGGGCTCAAGGAGGGACCCTAAGAGATGCCCTCGGAGGACAGTCCTTGGGAGGGTGTGCTGCAGGGCAGAGCGATGGGGCAAGAGGGGAGTCAGGTTACCTGATCCTGTCCTGCTACATGTCATCGCCTGTGGGCAGTGGGTGGTCAGAGCAGCAGGGGGCTAACCTCCCGGTGATGACTCCCCTCTGTAGGAATGCCCCAGCGGCCTGGTAGACGAAGACACCTTCAAGCTGATCTATGCTCAATTCTTCCCTCAGGGAGGTGAGTTGGACACCCGTCGCCCTGAGACCTTTACTGAGCAGGGGAGGGGAAAGGGTTAAATGATCTAGCGAGGCAGAGAGACTCTCTCCCCGCAAGGAGCCCAGCGCCTTTATCCCAGGCGTCGTCGTCGTGATGTCCCATTTTGGGGAGAAAACTCTCGGCTGCAAAGGGGATAAATGCACTGTTATTTTGCACTGCGGCCGTGTCTAGAAGCCCCATTCGGGCCGCGTTGTGCTCGGTGCTGTACACCCTGGGGTAATGCAGAGACGGTCCCTGCCCCAAACAGCCAGAGCTCTGCAAGTTATTTCCCATTGCTAGCTAAATAAATATTGTCCTAGAAACCTGCCTCAGTCTGCACTGGAATAGAGGACGCAAGAGCATGCTCAGGAATTGAAATTCCAGCGCTGTTGGAAGGCACGTTCTCACTTTGCTGTGACATTACCCTTATCCGCTGGTTTTTTCCCCCAAACACAAGTTGTGGCAGCTAAGAGGCAGGATGGTCTAATGGTTAGGGCAGTGGGGATAACAGCCCTGCCCTGCCTCACTGGGCTGTGTGAGGATCAGTGTGTGAAAGATTGTGATAAGTACCCTAGATAAAGGTGGGCTGGGGTGAAAAGTGCCAACACTTTCACTGATGAGTCTCTCTTGTTTCTCCCCTCCCAGATGCCACCATGTACGCCCACTTCCTGTTCAATGCCTTCGATGTGGACCAGAACGGAGCCATCTGCTTCGAGGTGAGATACCAGCTCCCGTTTTCGAAGGGCCAGATTTCTTAAAAAGGGATTTTTAGGTGCCTCACTCCCCCTGGCAGTTTGGAAAATATTCCTCGTTATGCCTGGTTTTTATTTGTAGCGGGCTCTGATCAGACACCCAGTGTGGCTGGTGCTGCACAAACACAGATCCCTGCCTTGGAGAGTTTAATCTGAGAGTGCCAGCTCCCCGGGGCAAGGGCTGACGTTTTGTTTGTACAGCTCCTAGCGCCATTAGGTCACGGGCTCCTAGCTGCTGCTGATAAGCTGAGGGACAACGGGTGGATACAACACAGAATGGGCTGGAGTGGCGGGGTGGGGGGAGGGACGGGGGGACATGCAAGGAAACTGAGAAGATTAGAACTGAATGATAAGCAATGGCCCCAGCCGCCTAGCGGATGTTGAGTGTTGCATGGACATCATGGCAGAGGAGGGTTTTAGGAGGGATCGGAAGGACAATGTGGTGGCTTTGCAGACGTTTCTGGGGAGCCTCTGCCATGTACAGGGGTGGCAGGGGAGACGGCGCCAAGGTGCTTGCTGGAGAAATTGACCAATGGGCAAGGATCATTGCGTCCTCCTCGCCTGATTCTACTCCACAGTCACATCAGAGTTCTCCTCCCCTCCACGACAGAGTGCCCCAGCCAGGATGATAGACAGGGCTTCCCTTCATGCCCATTTCCCTTGTTATCTTTGTAAAGGGGACCCCACTGGACACTTCCCATAGGAGAGCAGGGGGTATTAACCCTGATGTCCTGCCCAGACTCCCAGCTTGGATAGCCACATTCTCCCTCCCCAGATGTGTCCCCCTATCCTGCCTCTGCAGCTTTTCGTTGCTTCATCGATTCCAAGGCCAGAAGGGACCATGGTGATCGTCTAGTCCGACCCCCTCTATCACACAGCCCAGAGAACTGCCCGAAATCATTCCTAGAGCGGAGCCTTTAGAAAAACATCCCATCTTGATTTTAAAATGAATCCACCACGGTACCGCCACTGGAAGTGTGCCCCATATAGGGTGACCAGATGTCCCAATTGTATAGGGACAGTCCCGCTACTCGGGGCTTTTTCTTATATAGATGCCTATTATCCCACCCACCCTGTCCTGACCTTTCACACTCGCTATCTGGTCACCCCAGCCCCACAGCACTATTGAAGTGTTGATTCAGGAACGCAAGCCCCTATTGAATCACCAGCACCATTTCCCGCAGCCCTGGGTCTCCCATCCATGTACGGCTCTCAGGTTATGCCTGCTTAGTCTGAGATATATCCTGCCAGCTGAGGGACCTACGTGAGAACAGAGCACACCAACCATGCATCAGGGTAATTAATGCATCAACAGGGTTGTTATCTCGCTGCCTAAAGACCATGTAACCAGATTAGACCCTGTTGTGTTAGGCAGTCAGAATTAGCAGCTCCTAAGATCAAAAAGCTGTGGGTTGATTCTTCTGATTTCCCTAGTTCATCGTTCATACATACCTACAATGTATATATACATTGTACAAACAGGTAGTAAAACTGCCCAAAAGCTGCGGGATTGGTTTAAATAAAGACGATATATATAAATAGATCACTCTCATATGAGTGTGTGTATGTAGCATTATATATCTATATATATCATCATTCTTATATTTAGTTAATGGATGTAACAGAAATCTCTCAGCCAGCCAGCAGCTGCCTTTTATTTCATTTCTGCTTCAGGAGGGGGCAGTTAATGAGTTTCACTGGGTTATTTGCACTCAGTGCCGGACACAGTGAGCAGTAAAGAACCAAAGAGCGGGGTTGGGTTGGTTTTTTTTGCATTATTGTTAGCAAGGGGCACTCGGGCTCAGGTGGGCAGCGAGCTGACTAAAAATAGACACAGCCGAGAACAGAAACAGGATCGATAGGAAAAATACCGGGAGAGGTTCAGGATCGATATTTCCGCTTCACCCTTTGAAGGATCGAGAGCTTCCCTTTTTAAAGAGCAATTCCCAGGTGCCAGCTGGAAAACGGTTCTTTTTCCTGGGGCGTTGTCTGGAGAGTGGAGGGCGGCGCTGGGGTGGCCTGCATTTGTCCCCGTGCCCCGGTCGTTGGCCCGTCTCGCTATGTCTCTGCTTTGTTCTCTGTTCCAGGATTTCGTCGTCGGCCTCTCCATCTTACTCCGGGGGACGGTGCACGAAAAGTTAAACTGGGCTTTCAATCTCTATGATATTAACAAAGACGGCTACATCACCAAGGAGGTACCCTGCGGCCGGGCTGGTGGGGATGTGGCTGCAGGGGAGCAGCTGGCTGTGGTGTGGGCGTGAGGTTTGGAAGGGGGGGCTCCGAATGTCCTGTAGCAGGGACAGAAGCATCTGGGAGTGGACGTGAGAGTGAGAGCGTCGCAACGCACAGCGATGGGGGCGGTACGCGTGTCTATGCGGGGCCAAGGTCCCGGAGGGGAGAAGGACTCCAAAGGCCGGAGGAGCGGGAGTGTGTTTCTGTGCTAGGGGCTGGAGCCCAGGGGAATCTGAAGACAGATCAGTATCAGAGGCACCGGTAAGTGAGTGGTTCAGGGGCAGGCAAGCCAGGCCTGTTGGGCGACCGTGCACCATGACTGGAGCCTCTGGGAATGGGGAGGAGCTGAAAATTTGGCTTAGGATGATAAATGGAAGCGCTGAGGCAGTTCCCTGGAGGTATGGATCAGTTTCAGGGTCATATACGGGCGGTTTTCGTGGTACAACTGGGTTTGAGGGACCCCCCCTGTGAGTGGATTTATTTCTCCAGGCTGTATTTAACAGTGGCAGACTCCTGTGCTGGTTTAGGCCAGCATTTTCAATCTTGGGGGCCGAGCCTTGGGCTCCTGGAGCCGTGTTTCAGCACCTACCGGCGGGGGCGAAGTTGCAGAAGTGCCGAGTGCCTTGGATGTCAGTGGAAGCTGTGGCCACTCAGCACCTCTGAGAATGAATCAGGCCACTTTAGGGTGCCTGGTTTTCGGCACCGGAGGCTGAAAGGTGTGGCTGTTCGGGTACTTTGTTCCAGCTGGCCGTAGCGGCGGGTTGAGTTTTGCCGTGCTTGAGAGCTCAGGTCCAACCAGGACACCTCCATGGCTTTGCCAAGGCTACAACCGCTTTCCATGCGCCCCTAAAGCCCCACCTCCGTCCCCTTCCCCGAGATCAGAGCGTCAGCCCTTGCGAATCCCGTCTGGCTAGAATGAAAGTTGAAATCACCAAGCCGGGCTGCAGCCATATGAGAGAACAATGGGTACATGTGGCTTTTTTGGTGGGTACCTGACATGGTGTAGGCCAGGTTTACTCATTAAATCTTTGGTGCTTCTAACTTCCCGTGGGTGAAATCTTCGCCCCACCAAAGTCAATGGCTAAACTCCCATTGATGTCAGCGGGTCCATGACTTGGTCTTATACGACAAGATCGCCCAGGCTTGCCGAGTCTGCAGAATTCTAGGGGATCCCGTGATGGCTATTTCTCACCCAAGCCGATGAGGAGCCCTTGTTTCCTTTGGTGCTGCTGATCCAGGCGTCCGGAGCCTACTGCCTGCCCTGGTATTATCTGTCTCGCTGCATCTCTCCCTCCCGCTTCGTTTAGCAAGACGACTTACCAAAGCGAGGGTCACATCGTGCACTCAGCCGTTTTATAAAAGCATTCGGTACCCGGTTACGATCGGTGGCGCCGTACTGGGGACCACGTGTGTGCCATTAAAATAGCAGTGCCAAATTCTGCCCCTTAGACGTGCATTCAACACTCATATGTGAGGACAGACTTGATACAATAATCCCCCTGACCTGACACGCACAACAAAGCAGGAGACGGTCCCTCATCTAGACACGGTCTCTGATTTGTAGGAGACTTAGATCGCACGGAGGCTTTGGCAGGAAACACGCTGCCTGCCAGGAGAGCGCGGGGGTTCGTTCAGTGAAGGAGTCTCCCTCAGGTCTGGTGCTGAGGTTAATACTCCAGCTGTAGGAAGACATGCCACAGGATTGTTAGTGGTCAGGACTTTGGTTTCTGTGTCGTGATGCGCTGCCAACAGCGCAGACCTCCACAGCGCCCTTCCCTCACGGCGGACCCTGCCGGCTGCATGCCTGACACCGCCATGGGACGCTCACATGCCGCCTCCTCAGTCCTCAGCATCACTTCCTGCAGCCGCTTCCTGGAGATCTCTCGGCTAAGTACAAACCCAGCCCGAGAGGGTCACAGCACAAGATAATAGCTGACTGTTAACTAGCCCTTTTCATCAGTAGAGCTCATCATTCCCATTTTACAGATGGGGAAACTAAGGCCAAGGTCACCCAGCTGGCCAGTGGCAGAGCTGGGAATTAAAGTCAGGTCTCTTGAGTCCAGTGCTCCGTCCACTAGACCGTACCGCTGCTGTTTGCCTGGAGTGGACAATGGGGAAGTCTAGAGAGGACAAATTGTGGCTGGGATACTCCCAATATAAAGTCCCCGGACTCCCGCTGTGTGTTGGTTTCTCCCACTGCCTCGTTCGATGGCATTAACCCCTCCGAGGGGATATAGCTGATAGGGTCTGCCTGGAAATTGCAAAGTCGCCCTCATGATCTTCCATTGGCCCTGAATCTGGCCGAGAACAGGGAAGGTGATGGGACTTGTTTAGGCTTCTTCCCCGACCTGAGCGTGTCTCTCTCTTTCTCTGCCAGGAAATGCTGGCAATAATGAAGTCCATTTACGACATGATGGGCCGCTACACGTACCCGCTCCTGAGGGAGGATGCTCCCACTGAGCATGTGGAGAAGTTCTTCCAGGTAAGCCAGCTCGCAGAGGGCTGGAGAAGGAGTCGGGAGCTCTTTTTGCTAACCAGGGCGGCAGGCTTGGAGGACAGACGGATTCTGAGTTAGCCAGAAGGCAGATGGGAAGCGTCCTCGAAAAGCCTGGGCACGGAAGGGGCCGATTCTGGTCTGGCCCAGCCTGGGGTAAATCAGGAGTGGCATCTCAGAAATGGGTGGAATTATGCTGGGGTGGAAACGGGGTGAGCGCGAGATCGGTTGCACCAACCCAGCGGCGGCAGATGCAGATTCCCATCTGGCTGCGGGCAGGAGGCAGAAGGCAGGGGCTGACTTGCTGTGGTTGTGGCTGGGAATCCTGCTGCAGACCAGGAAGGAGGAAAGGTTGGGAGGAGTATCCCAGTGATGGCTCACAGCCGCTGAGTGGGCTGCAGGCAGGCAGAGTCGGGATTGCGGGCTGGTGGACTGTAGGATACAGCCAGGTGAGGCGTGGTTGTGGGTGGGGGACCACCTTGTTCCCCAGATTCGCTGGGACCGCTGCGCGCACACCTGCTAAGCATTGCTTTCCATACCAGAAAATGGACAGAAATCGGGACGGCGTGGTGACAATCGAGGAGTTTTTAGAGACCTGTCAAAAGGTGAGCGGGTCACTGCTGTGTGTTCTTCACCACCCACTGTGTCCCACGGATCTCTCCTCCTCCTCCTCACCACATCACTGGCCCCTCTGTTAGATTCAGAGTCCATCTTACCAATCCTACTTTCTTAGCGTCCATCTCACCGATGTGCCCAGTGCATTCTCCTGCCGGGAGACCGATTCATCCGGCCCTCCAAATTCCAAGCACACCATTTCCGAGCCCTTTGGATTGCAGCTGCACCCAGTTCCCACCCTGAGTCACATTCCAGTTCATCAAGGCCAGAAATGATCATCTCCTCCTGTGTAACGTGGGCTGGAATCCTGCAGTGGAGGGACTTACTGCATAAGCGCAGAAGTGGTGGAGCTGTCTTAGGCAGACAGGAGATTAGACAAAGCTCCACGAAGGGCAGGTTGATTTAAAATGTGCGCGTGGTAGCATGTGAACGGTGCTAGATGATGCCCTGGAATCGGTAATGATACTTAGCTAGTTTCATTGGTCGACCTCAAAACACTGTCCAAAGCAGGCCCGGCCTATTATCCCTATTTTACAAATGGGACGTCCCCCAGGACACCCAGCAGACCAGTATTAGAACTCAGCTTATCCTGGGTGCCAGTCTAACGTCCAGACCACGTCTCTGTCAGATATATTATTATTATTATTATTATTATTATTACAGCAGAGCTTAAGGGACCCCAGCCAACTAGTCACTCATTGGGAGGCACTGTACAGACATGTGTTAGTCCCTGCCCCAGAGGGTTCACAATCTATATAGAGCCAAAGGGTGGGAAGGGAATCTGAGTCACGGAGACTTGCCCAAGATGTCACAGCAGCCCAGTGGCAGAGCTGGGACGAGCATCCAAATCTCCTGTCTCCCAAGCCACTTCCCCAGTCACCGAACCACACATTTTCATTCGTCCTGTCGTTTCTGAACCGCTGTTCTGGCTTTGCTGTCTCCTCCCCTTCCAGGACGAGAACATCATGAGCTCCATGCAGCTGTTTGAGAACGTGATCTAGGACGTGGTTTTGTCTCTCCCAGCGCGGCTGTCTCCTGGCCTGCACACAGACAGACGCCCGTGTCTGTCTCTCTCGTTAAGCACACACACATCTTTGTGAGAAGGAAAACAAACTCTTTTTATATTTAAAAACAAAAACCAACCAAAATAAAAAGGAGAGAGAGAGAGAGAGGACGTGATCATGTTTGGTCCCGACCCTGCCCGGATTCTCACCTGAACAGCCAGAGGAGACAGAGAGTGCTCGAGTTTCATGGCTTTGTCTGACCTAGCAGAGAGATTGGCTGGCTCCTCCCCCCCCCCCCCCCCCCGCCCCCGTAAGACACAGCCGGGGAACGGTGCATGGTGTCAAATTCCACCCGTGGGAAAAAGACCAGCCTCGTGGGTTAAGCTCAGCGCTTCTTGCATGGTAGCTGGATTGCATGTGGGAGGCGGAGTTCTTCTCTCCAGCACCGAGTGAGAACCGGGCAATGGGGCAGTTACTGGTTTCATCAGGAAAAGGGGGTGCAGTATCTGTGAGGGGGCGCAATTTCTGGAGGAGAAATGGGTCTTCAGCTAGATCCTACGCTGGCACGATTTGGACTTCATGGCCCATTTTGAAAATTGACTTCAACCCAGCTCCATCGGTGTTCACCGGCTGAGGAGCTGCTCCCCACTTTTCCATGCGCAGGCAGCCCTTGGACAGAGATCCTGGTGCCTGAATGGCTGCCAGCTGAGAGCGGACGGTTCGTGGACATCTGAACAGAAGACATTCTCCTTTGACCTTCCTGGCTGTTGGGAATCTTCTCCAGAACTTCAGTTCAAAAAGCACAAGAGTGTCTGTGGTTCCACATTGTGGGTGAATGGTAAAGCGTGCAGAGAGCCTTCGACAAGACTTCCTCTGGTAGCTTCCCCAGAGAAGGGAAGCAAAGGAAAAAGAGAGCACAACACTGAGAATGAACGTCCCTCCACCTGCAGCGGTAGGGGAGAACAAGGTATCTTTGCACAGAACAGGGATTGTCTGCAACAAAGGAACAGGGTTTGAATTTTCCGAAGCAGAAGTACAAGCACAAATACCCTCGCTCTCCCAGGCTGGAAGAGGAGACGGACTCTAGCTGCTACATTCGGGAGCTGAAACGTCCCATCGTTTTGGCTAGGACCTGGCTCTAAGAAGATCTGTTGACTGGATATGAGGGTCACACCGGAAAACTGTTCTTCTGTGGAATGGGCAGCGTTGTGGTGACCGTGTTGGTGTAAGACACAAGATGAGTGAGGTATTATCTTTTATAGGACCAACTTCTCTTGGTGGTGAGGGCAAGCTTTTGTGGTACGCAAAGACTGAGGAAGAGCTCTGTGCGGATCAAAAAATTGTCCTCTCCACCAACCGAAGTCCACCTTTATCCTCCACCCCCAAGTCCTTCAGCCCCACTTTCCAGATCTGAACTAGCACCAGGTTCCAGACTTTTAACCACCCAGACTCAGTCCTTGCCATCCTCCGGACATTTCAAACCTCTCCCCATACCCACAGGCCATCTCTCTCTCTGTCTCTCTGCCCCAGGCCCAGATCAGTCTGTTTTTGTCTCCCAATGCCAACAAGGCTCTGAATTCTGGCTGTCTCTCCCTCTCCTCTCCGGATGCTGTGAGTTTGCACTCGATACTTCCTGACATATGTACAGTATAAGGAATGGCCGCATGTCTCACTAGCAGTAGCCTTTACTCCAGCGTCCCTAACCTCCCACCCAGCCTCACAGCATAACCTGGGGAGACGGTCATCAGTTCCTGTTCTCTGTAACTACTTGATATTCAGTCACTGTATATTTTAATAAAATAAACTTCAGAAAAAAAGAGGTTCCCCTCCATTTTGCTTCCTTCTCCAGCAGCAGATCCCAGCTGGTTGTGTATCCGAATCCTTCCCGTTCCACGAAACGAGGCTTATAGCATGAGCACGGCTCCACCGGCGCTGTCTATCCTGGGCCTCTCTTTGCACGTCCAGCTGGCTGCACGGCTGCAAACGTCAGAGCACCACGTGGGATTGGCCACGTTACGGAGGGTGAATATTCTGGAGCTTGGAGTTTTGGAACAACCCCACTGAGCGACATGCAATGAGTGGGTGAGGCCGGCCGTCTAGCCCTTGCAGCGCTGGTTGATTCATGCCTTAGGACAAGCTCATCTGTTTTCTTGTGGGACGCTGTGCTTGGAAGAAGTGACGCTGTAAGGTGTCAGGAACACCCTTGATGAGACGTTCTGACCCAACCTGCCTTCTCCCTTTGCTAGGAACGTGCCTGCAGCACCCCGCCCCCATGCTCCTGGTTTATTAAGTTATTATTAGCGTAATTCCTAGGAGCCCCAGTCATAAACTCCGGTGCTAGGTGCTGAACAAACAGAACAGAAAGGCAGTAAGCAGCCTTCCACTGCTGCTGGTTTCTGATCCCTCCATTGTGCCGGAAGGGGGAGGCATGGTTCACATCAGGAGGTTAGGCCTTGGCCAAGGGGGCAGCGAGGGACTCTGGAGGCTGGGCTGGGGGCTGAGATGACTGAGGCAGGTGACGGGAGTGAGGAAGTTTTCCGGACCTCGGGGGGCGGGTGGGGGGGTGTCCCACTTTCTCCAGCCCTATGGCAAAGAGGGGGTGGGTGAAGGGCCAGCAGGCCCCGTGTAGGCCATTGTGGCATGCCCCAGCTTCTGGAGTCAGGTGCTGTGGGGGGGGTCAGGGCTCTCCCACGGGTGCTGCCCCGCCCCCACGCTTTGCCTCTAGTGTCATGGCGCCCAGCCTGCCCCGCCCCCACGCTTTGCCTCTAGTGTCATGGCGCCCAGCCTGCCCCGCCCCCACGCTTTGCCCCTAGTGTCATGGCGCCCAGCCTGCCCCGCCCCCACGCTTTGCCTCTAGTGTCATGGCGCCCAGCCTGCCCCGCCCCCACGTTTTGCCCCTAGTGTCATGGCGCCCGGCCTGCCCCGCCCCCTCCACTTTGTCCCCCGACGTGACGGCAGCAGCCACGGTCGCGCTCTCTGAGGGAAGAAAGCAGCGGGCGGGGCTTACTCGCGGTTGATTGGCGGCCAGGCGTGACGTCCCGCCCTAGCCGTCCTCTGATTGGATGTTGGCCGCCGCCGCCCTCGTTGTGAGGGGAACGGGGGTTTATGACGCCATCGGAACGCGCGACGCGCCCCTAGGAGTGAAGTGGGCCGTTAATTCCCTACAGTTAGTTGTTGTGAGGCAGGTAACGGGGCGGACGCGGGGCGGCGCGGCGCGGCTCCTCCCCCCCTCCCGCCCCCGGCCCGGGCTGTGCCCGCGAGCGCTGTCACGGCGGCGGGGCCTGGCCGGAGCCCGACTTACCGTTACCCCCCTCCACGCCGGGGGGGGGGGGGGGGGGGGGAATCACTCGCAGCCCCTCCCCCACGCCAGGCCTGTCCCTCCCGCCCCCCTGCCCGGCTGCGCCGCCTCCCGTTAGCTCCAGCCCGGCGGGGCCCGACTCGGCCTCCACCTGCCCGGCGGCTGTAGGCCCGGCCGGGACCGTGTCCCTCCCCCACCCTCCGGTGCTCCGCGGGTCTGAGCCCCCCCCCCCCCCCCACATACACCCCTCCCCCCCAGTGGTAGAGGAAGCGGCTCGGGTTGCTTTACCGCGGGGTGGGCCACAGGCGAATCGGGCCGGCCAGGCGCTGTGGGGTGGACCCTGGAACCTCCCCCCTGTGTGACCGGTTCCCTGCACTGCCCCTGCAGTCTGGACTGTGACTTCACCGCGACCCTGACAAACCCCCGAGCTGCCTGCCCTGCCTTCCATCCCTGAGCCGCCAGCACCCCTTTGTCTCGCTCCTGCAGGCTCCGATGCGAGGGCTGGGCCGAAGAGCCCTTCTTCCAACCGGGCTGAGGCTGAGCTGGAGGCTGCCTGGCTGCACCGGCTGGGGTGGGACGGAGTCCAGGGACGTTTCCCAGCGGGCTGGGGCTACTATGAGGCTGGTCCAGTTCCAGACGGGCTCGGCTGGGCCCAGGATCGGGCTGGAGGAGAAAGCCGGAGGCAACGTGATCGATTTGAAGGCTTTCGACCCCGCCCTGCCCAGCAGCATGAGGGAGTTCCTGGAGGAAGGGGAGGCAGCGCTGGCCATAGCGAGAAGGTAAGTGGGGGGCCCCCCCTCTCTCCAGCAGTCCGGAAGGGGGTGCTAGAAGCTGTTTCCATCCTGAAAAGCCAAGCAGACCTTTGGGCTATCTATCTTCCATCCTGGGCTTTCCCTTTCTGTGTGTGGGTGCTTGGGTTCCCCTGCTGCTTTGCACCCTTGTGGGCTCCCCTCGCCTGGCATCAGAAGATAGGGAGTCAAAGCGATCAGCTGTGCCAATGGAGGCTCTAACAAAAGAAGACCAAAGGTGGGCAGTGGGGCCATGTGTATGGAGTGTGTGTGAATGAGCTCGGCTTGAGGCCTGGGGGTCGCTGTCTGGTCCATCCTGTCTGCACAGTGTTAAGAGTCACAGAGGTATGCCCACATCCTTAAAGGTATATAAGCACCTCCCTCCCAGTGATTTCAATGAAAGTGAGGTGCCGAAGTACCTTTGAAGGTTTGGGCTTCAGTAACTAGAAAGCAGGGAATGGAGAAGTTAAGATTCTCTCAGTAATGCTGACTCCCCTGCCCTGTTTCTCTGAGGACTACACTTAAAACCTAATAACAATAATAATCCCCAGTGCCTTTATACCTCATCTCCTCCAGAAATCTCAGTGAGCTCAAAGGCGGGAGGCAGCTCGGCTCAGTGACTAGAGCACTGGGTGTGTCGAGTCCTGGGTTCTAGTCCCAGGTCTGCCGCAGACTCAGTGCTTGGCCTTTGGCAAGGTGCTTCCCCACCTCATGCTTCAGTTTCCCTGGCTGTAAAATGGGTTAATGAACCTCCTCCTCGTAAAGCGCTTTTAGAGCTAGGGACGAGACATAGAATCATAGAATATTAGAGTTGGAAGGGACCTCGGGAGGTATCTAGTCCAACCCCTGCTCAAAGCGGGACTAACCTCAGCTCAATCATCCCAGCCAGGGCTTTGTCAAGCCGCGGCTTAAAAACCTCTAAGGATGGAGATTCCCCTACCTCCCTACGTAACCCATTCCAGTGCTTCACCATCTTCCTAATGACAAACATTTTCCTGATATCCAACCTAGACCTCCCTCCCTGCAAGTTGAGACCATTGCTTCTTGTTTTGTCATCTACTACCATTGAGAACGGCCCAGCTCCATCCTCCCTGGAACCCCCTTTCAGGTAATTAAAGACTGCTGTGAAATCCCCCCTCATTCTTCTCTTTTGCAGACTAAACAAGCCTAGTTTCCTCAGCCTCTCCTAATAAGTCTTGTGTTCTAGCCCCCTCATCATTTTTGTTGCTCTCTGCTGGACCCTCTCCAACTTGTCCACACCCTTTCTGTAGTGGGGAACCCAAAACTGGACACAATACCGCAAATGCGGCCTCACCAATGCCGAATAGAGGGGCATAATCACTTCCCGCGATCTGCTGGCAATGGTCCTACTAATGCAGTCCAATGTGCCATTAGCCTTCTTGCCAACCAGGCCACACTGATGATCATATCCAGCTTCTCATGCACTGTAACCCCCAGGTCCTTTTCTGCAGAACCACTGCCTAGCCCATCAGTCCCCAGTCTGCAGCTGTGCGTGGGATTCTTCCGTCCTTCCTTCTCTGCACTTGTCCTTGTTGAACCTCATCACATTTCTTTTGGCCCAAACCTACAATTTGTCTAGGTCACTCTGTATCCTGTCCCTACCTTCCAGGATATCTACCACTCCCCCTAGCTTAGTGTCATCTGCAAACTTGCTGAGGGTGCAATACACACCATCCTCCAGATCGTTAATGAAGATGTTGAACAAAACCGGCCCCAGGACCGACCCCCGGGGCACTCCACTTGTGACCGGCTGCCAGCTAGACACGGAGCCATTGATCACTACCCATTGAGCCCGATGATCTAGCCGGCTCTTTCTCCATTTTATAGACCATTCATCCAACCCATACTACTTTAACTTGCTGATAAGAATAGTGTGAGAGACCGTATCAAAAGCTTTGCTAAAGTCAAGGTATATCACATCCACCGCTTTCCCCCCATCCACAGAGCCAGTCACCTCTTCATAGAAGGCACTCAGGTTGGTCAGGCATGACTTGCCCTTGGTGAATCCATGTTGGCTGTTCCTGATCACCTTCCTCTCTTCCAAGTGCCTTAAAATAGATTCCTTGAGGACCTTGTGGAATCAAAGAAATAAGCATTACATTTATTAATAGAATGCTTGGCCTGAAACTGGTCATGGAAGGCCTGGCCTGAAGTTGTAGCCTGAAACTGAAATAGAAGCCCCAGGCTAAACCATTAACAGAAGGCCTCAACTGAAATTAGGATAAAGATGTTAAAGTCCCACAAGAGGTCTCTGAACCACACCCGAGAGGCAAGTTCTCTGTTAAGCCTTAAGTCTTATTGAAGTCTGTGAACAGACTTCACCTGTTTGATAAGTACCAGTACTTGTCCCTTTGTCTTACCGGCCCCACAGAGACTCACACCATTGTATACTCAAGTGACTCATTGGGCGTCTCTGGGAGGCCGTCTGGTGTGCCCACTGTGCATTGTGATTGTCTACCTTGTTAAGTATAAACTGTTAATCCAATCCCACTATGCGATCAACATGTAAATGAACCTAAGCAACCCCTATATAAGTCTTTTGTATCTGGTAGCCAGGTGAAGTACATTTGCCCAGCATCCAGACATGCTGCTTGACTTCCCTATAGCCACCTGGGTTTTCCCTATGGCTACAGTATTCCCCATAGCTATGGTTATGCGATTGTGTGTGTCACAATTAAAGCTGCACCCGATCCAACTCTAAAATGTAGCAGTGTGATTCTTTTCCACGACAATTTGGTGCCGTGACTCGGATCTCCAAGCGCTAGACTCACCCAGGAAGGACCACGGATCGCTCCCCTTCAACCCCTCGGCGCCACTCAAAGGTAAGAGACCTTTTAAATCTCTATTTGGGGTCTTGAAGGAGGGCTGTCCATAGGCTTCCTATTTGAGAACAGCCAAGCGAGATCTGAACTTTGTTAAGGATTGGGGTAAGCTTTAAATTGTCTGTGTCTATCTGTTTTGTCTGTATGTAACTGAAGTGATCAACTGGTTTATTGTGGGCTGCAGACCTTAAGTCTCCCCCACCTGGTTTATTGTGATACTGGAAAGCGCGCCAGGTACTGCGGGCTGGAGACACAAGTCTCTACCCCGGCAGGTTTTACTGCGGGCTAAAGATGCAAGGCTTTACTCCGTCAGGTACTGTGAGCTGGAGATGCAAGTCTCCACCTTGACAGGTACTGCGGGCTGGAAACGCAAGTCTCCACCCCGGCAGGTTTTACTGCGGGTGGAGGACGCTCCCCGTCAGGTACTGCAGGCTGAGGAAATTAGTCCTCCCCTGGCAGGTTTACTGCAGGTTTTACGGGCTGAAGGACACTATTAGATCCTTACCCCGGCAGACTGCGGGCTGTGGACACTGTTAGATCCACACCCCGGCAGGTTTAGGGTTTACTGCAGGTTACACGGGTCCCGGCAGACTACAGGCTAAGGATCATGTCCTTTGCCTGGTAGGTTTTTGATTTCACTGCCAGCTGAAGGTAGAAATCTTCACCTTGGCAGGTTGGGTTCTTTCTTTCCTTCTCTTTATAAACTGAAGCTACATAGATTTATATTTTCTTTTCTGTCAGCTAAGGATGGGAATTTTCGCCTTAGCAAGTTTAAGTTTATGTCAGTGGAGGGCTGGTTCTTCCCTGTAGCAGGTTTAAGCATTACACCCAGGAAACGTCAGAGGGTGGGAAAGTAATGTGTGGGTGCAACCCAAATGATGGTGCTTAGCTAAATCAGCCGTTGACCAGGTCTTGGACTAAGGCAAGTTCTAGCCGCCCTGATTCCACTGCAAGCCTTGTTGGCGCTAACCGGTGTGAGTCAATTGCAAGGGGGCTTGCCTGAACCTAGTGACCCAACGGACAGGCGGAGTGTTTTGCAGCCAAAGAGGCTATCCCTTTCCCCCTTCAATTCATGAGCTTCCTTAGATCCGTTGTCCAAATGGACTCTGTGACTTTGGAAGACCCCTTCTGTGTCTTGTCTCCTTTCCTAACCCCTCCCGCTAAATAAGCGTTCCATCATCGGGTTCATTTCACCCCAGCTGCATTGCGGGCTGAATTGAAGCGGTGTGGATCCCTCAATAAGCCATTCCTCTGTGTGTGTGTGTGTGTGTGTGTGATAAGGGGAACAGGACAATCTTAGGCAAGTGTCAGGTCCCCCAAAGGGAACCCCAGTGTATTATCTAGTATGCATTAAGGTCCCTGAACTTGTAAGTTTCTAGCAAATTGGCATTCTTACACCAAGAATGACCTGGCCAGGCAATTCCCCAATGTGAAAACACTTGATTTGGATAAGATAATGCATTTAAGAAAAGCGCTAGAGTCTCCAGGATCCTGAGTGCCCCAATTATAAAATGCATTTTTTGAATTAGTATAATAAAGCTTCAAAAAGTCACAAACTTGAAGTCTCAAAGCCTCCCAGTAAAAATTAAAACAGCAATGGAAGGAGGTTCGGGTCTAACATCTGTAAGACCCCTATGAATGTTTGTCTGTCTCTATCTCTGTCTGTGTATGCCTATCAGAATGTGAGTGTGAATGAAGGTACCGATTGAAACATGTGTCTCTGTTGTTGATACAGTATTAATGCTGTTTTCTTGAGTGTTACATTGGTAATACTGTTTCCCTAACTAAAGAACTATATTAAGGTTGTTACAGTGTTAATACTTTTCCTATTAATACTATGTACTAAGTTTCTGTATTCTCAGTGAAGGTGGCTTGTTGCCTTATCCCCAAGAAAAATAGATCCTGTGATATTTGCTGTTTGGGTAATATTAAAAATGCAAGGGGATAACAGTAAGCATGCCATTGTTGTGAATACCGGGGGTGCACACCCAAGGAAACTTTGTCAGTTTCAACAGGGCAATGAGTCTGTGTGGGGGGGCTCTTGAAATCCCTATTTGTCAGTTTCAGCAGCACAAGCTAGAGTGCTTGCCTGTTGAATCCCCTACTTGTAAATTTCAACAATGCAGGAGCCTGCCTGCCTACTGAAAAACTTAAAACCAGGCTTAGTAACTGTCCCAGATCAAAAGCACATTAGAAATCCACTGTGCAATTAACAAAGTATTCTTGCAGCACCAGGTGGTTGCACTGCCAGGGTTGTCACACTTGAATGAGTTTGGGAAACTGGGTGAAAATGTCTTACGAATTGCCCCAGATGCTTCAATGATGTCCTCAATGGGAGGAAAAGATCATTAAATTTCTACAGGAAAAAAAAATATGCAAGGGTTCAGAAACCTGTGGTAAAAGATGGATGGATATGTGTAAAAGACAGTTTGATGTGGTGGTCTGATCAAACAAAAGAAAAGCTAGGAAAAAGAGTTGTGATACTTTACTGTAAAAAGAAAAGCTAGAAAAAGGCAAATCTGAACTATTAATTGAAGAAACTCCAAACTGAGAACAGTGCTTTAAGGGTTAAACTGAAAGAGTGTAACTCCTCTGCACATCACAGTACTGCTATCATGCAACAGGAGGAATACACTGATTTTAAATGGAAAACAGCTCAGCATGTTCATAAGTAGACTCCTCTCAGTACAGAGGAAATAAGGGGCTTATTAAGAAACTCCCAGATATAAAGCCCAAAGACCCAAACTTGATGTTTTGGAAATAAATATGTGTGTAAAACGAGATAAGGCTGCTGACAAGAATTGTAAGCAAAAGCGGAAAAAGAGTAAAAGATTAACCCTATAAAAAAGCTGGAGGAAATGAAACAGTTAAAAGTTGTAAAATTGTTATAGGAAAATAAATTCTTGGTTTTGTTGCAGCCATTCTGAAGGAAAATGGGCCCTTCTCCTACAGGAATGGTCTGTAAATAAACTTAACTGAAATTAGTCAAATATGGGTGATTTAAATATGAATGATTTAGTTTAAATCATGAACTAGGGAAAAAAAAAAAAAAGGATTTCCATTGGAACTTAACTGCCTCCAAATGCATAAAAGGAAATGTAATTTGTATACAAATGTGTATTCTAAGCAATAATTCGCCGCCCCCCCAAGGGGGGTAGAAAAAGTGTTCTTTTATCTTTCAGGACTATAAAGAAAAAACTGGTACCAGTAAAACAGCCAGGAAACAAAACCATGGATCTAGTGTTGCAACAAGGGTTGTGCTGTGTGTTTATGTTTTGTCTTGATTACTAACATTGTTGTGTTGTGTTTTATATTTTGTCTTGTTACTATTATTATTGTGTTTGGTATTGAAGGTACGGCATTAAGCAGAAAGGAATCAGGAAGCACTGTAAATCAATGAAGTTAGGAAAAGAGATCCTAAAATTAAATGTTTTTGGTACCAATTAAACAATGTAATTTTAAATTTCAAGTGCCTAAATTCACTAGTAGCCTTGTTACAAAATTCTGATCAGAGGAGCACCAAAGTCCACACTTCCTAATTGCAAAAGGAACTGTTGGCACAGGTACCTCAAGTTCTAATTTGTGCAAGATCTGCAAGCAGTTTATGCTGCAGTTTTTCTGTCGTCCCTAATCCGGCTACTACTTTGTCATGTTTTCCTGCAGTTACTATCTATTTTACCATTGTGAAACTCTCCCAATCTGAGCAAGTTTGTTGTTGTTGTTGTTGTCTGCCTTCACTTCCTACTACTCGCAAGCAAATAACAAGCCTTTTTAAAATAGCAGGGTATGGTAGACAATGAATCGTAAAGTTTGCGTCACTTGTAAAACTCCTGTAGAACCTAACCTGAATTCAGTCACTGAGCCACTTATCTAATCGGCCGAGGCTGTCTTATCTCTTTACTTTTTGAGCTTTGCTGTGAGAAGGGGAGTTTGCCCACCCCAACTCAACTCCTCGGAGATCACATTACAGCAAGCAGTCTGTCTCCCCTCCCTGCTTTCTTTAAAATACAGCCAGCTCTCTTGGATTCTTTCCCCCTCCTATTAGCTTCCCAGGGGATCCTGCCCATCAGCTCCCTGAGGGAGTCAAAGTCTGCTTTTTTGAAGTCCATGGTCCGTATCCCGCTGTTCTCCTTTCTTCCTTTTGTCAGGATCCTGAACTCGACCATCTCGTGGTCACTGCTGCCTAGGTTGCCACCCACTTCTACTTCCCCCACCAAATCTTCCCTGTTTGTGAGCAGCAGGTCAAGAAGAGCACGGCCCCTAGTTGGTTGCTCCAGCACTTGCACCGGGAAGTTGTCCGCAACACTCTCCAAAAACTTCCTTTGATGAGTAGTAGCGGGCGCAGTTGTTGTTCTGTGGTTTGGAAGTTGGTTAAGAAAGGTGTGAAAATGTGCAGCTGGGATTGTCCTAGGCCTGGACCCGTATTCCGAGTGATGGTCAGTCTCAGTGCAAGAATCTCAAGGCACCCTCTATGCAACAGATAGGGGTGAGCCCCATTTTACAGGAGCGAAACTAAAGCACAGGAAGGGGCAAGGACACAGGAAATCCATGCCAGAACCGGGAGTGGGATCCAGGGGACCCGGTATTCCCAATCCCTTGCTCTGACCACTGCATCACACTCCTTGGCTTCTACAATAAAGAGCCTCCCTCTCCCAGCATCCCTTTCATCTGCTCCTTCCCTCCTTTGTGTCTCTAGGGCTCAGGAGTCCGCCCAGCACGTCGTGCCGCGCTCTGAGGTGACCCTCCTGGCCCCTATAACCGACCCGCACAAGGTGATCTGCGTGGGGATGAACTACGCAGACCACTGCCTGGAGCAGAACGTGAAGGTCCCCGAGGAGCCCATCATCTTCAGCAAGTTCGCCAGCTCCATCATCGGTCCCTATGACGAGATCATCCACCCACCGGAGAGCAACGTAAATACCCCTCGCACTTCCTGTTGTGCACTCGCTCACCTTTCAGCTCGGAGACCTACCTGCACGCCAGACCCACCCCAGGATGCGTCTGGCACTAATGCACTCACCCCAAGGCTCCAGCTAAAGAACCGGGGGAGCAAAAGCCAGACGCGCCCATTCCCGCTGTGGAGAACGTTGCCGTCAGTAGAGCGTGGGTCCCGGGTCAGAGCTGGCCGGGAGCAGCCTGGAGATCTGTTTAATCTGAGGATCCACAACTAAGAAATTAGAAAGGACAGTAGCTGCTATTTGTGCGAGCGCCCCCCTGGCCGTACCGAGTAACACACCTTCTAGATGCCAGCGGTCCCAAAAGTTGCATCCGAATCGCTCGCGTAGGGAGCTGTCGTGTTGCTGGGCGTAAAGCGCAGGGTGGGGGATGCGTGTCTGCACCGAGAGGGCGTAGCTTGCCCACCTGTCAGTGCCTTCCCCGCCATACCACGAGTGGCATTTTGCAGGCGTGGGAACGGTGATCTTGGCAGCCGTCCCCGTGGTACCTAGCTCCGATTGCCCCTAGCTCAGCGGGCGCAGAGGCGGAGACCCTGAGACTTTCCCGTTTCCTTCTCTAGGAAGTCGACTGGGAAGTGGAGCTGGCGTTTGTCATTGGGAAGAAAGGGAAACACATCAAGGTACTGGGCGCATCGAGAAGCTGGGAACGGACCGCGGAGCCTTTATGCTCTGGGTCTTGTTACTTCACACCCAGGCCTGGCTGAACAGGACCATGTGTTTGGTGACTTTGGTCCAGGGCATGTGGCAAAAGCCACCACCGTGGCTGGCACTAAGTGGCCCCCCTCTGATCGGCAACCTCAGCAGCCAGGCCGATCGAATTGCGTGCGCTCCCTTTTCACCACTAGAAGGCGTCCCTCTCGGTCACGGGTAAGACGTTACGGGGTGGCTTATATGTTAAGTCTGTAGTGCTGCTGTCTGTGCCTAGAGGAGTCAGGCGCTAGGGCTGACGGGGCAGCCCCCCCATTTGCACAGTCTCTCCGGCAGCGGCTCCTGGGCGTGGCTGTGCAGAGACCCCCGTTTCCCTCCCTGCCCAGGAATCGGCCGCGATGGATCACGTCGTGGGATTCACAGTCGCCCATGATGTCACCGCCAGGGACTGGCAGATGAAGAAGAACGGGAAGCAGTGGCTCCTGGGGAAAACCTTTGACACCTTCTGCCCTCTGGGCCCTGCCATTGTCACCAAGGACTCCGTGTCAGGTAAAAATCCGGCCCTTCGGTCTCTCCCGCCTGCCGGGCTGGAGTTGGCACGGGGAGGGCTTGGTTGTCCAAACGGATGCTCTCATGCTGCAGAGGCTCCTGGGGTGATACATGAGATAAGACCTAGCTTCACACTCCTGTCCCCTTGTGCTCATTGAATGCTTTTCCCAGTAGGAATCCCGGCATCCCAGCCAAATGGCAATTACATTCTGCTCCCTGTATTTCCTTCTGCCGTCTCCACTGGATGCAGCATCCTTCACTTTGTGCCCCACCCTGTTCTGTGGGCTTGCTGTGAGCTGTCAAAACAGCCGTCGCGTTCCACCCCAGAGGTAGCCGCACTTCAGCGGTGGGCCGCGTCAGCCCCTTAGTTACAGTTTGTCCACCACATTGGGATCCTTCCTGGGATCTGGTTTCGTCTCCCGGATCCCCACTCTCCTACCTCTGCCTGTCCGTAACGGGGCCTCTCCTCTCTTACCCAGCGGGGGAGTTCTGTACAGGGATCAGCCTCGCCTTTCCCAGTTATTTTTCAGAGCTGACTTTGCGCCGTCTTTCTCTCAGACCCTCACAACCTGGGAATCCGCTGCAAAGTGAACGGGGAGCTCGTCCAGGACAGCAGCACCAACCAGATGATCTTCAAAACACAGACGCTGGTCGCGTGGGTCTCCCGGTAAGCGCTGCCCCTGCTTCCCCTGCCCCGGTGGAAGCAAACCACTCTGCTTCCGTGAGCCTCGGTAACCTCTAGTGGCAGGGCCATTACCGCCTCCGGTTGTCGGCGCTGGTCCTCGGCAGCGGCTCCTGCTTTGAGACCCAGGGGGCCTGGGGTCGATCCCCAGCCACGCATGGGGTCGTGGCCCTTTAAAATTATTCTGCCCTGCGGGAAGAGGTCTGCTGGGAGCCCAGGGTTGTGTCCCGCCGCGGTGGGGGCGCTGAGCCGGGATCCCCCGCTGATGGGCCGTTCCCGGTTTGTGGCAGGTTCGTCACCCTGTACCCAGGAGACGTCTTCCTCACCGGGACCCCCCCGGGCGTTGGAGTTTTCCGGAAGCCCCCCGTGTTCCTGAAGGTGAGCCTCGGCCCCGGGGGAGTCACAGCCCGTGCTCGGGTGCAAATCGAAGTCCTTTGGGGTGGGGCGGTGAGGGCCGAAGCCGCTAGCTGGAGATCCCGACTCCCTAAAGCCAGGGCCAGAGAGGGTCATGGCGAACGGTAGCAACGGGAAACATCCGATGTGGCTGCGGAGTCTCACGGGGGCCCCGCTCCTGCCATCGGAGGCACTCTGGCAGATCGTGGTGCCTGCACGGAGCCCCATTGACTCCCGTGGGGCTCAGTGCAGACCCAAAGACTTGCCCGAGCGGATCATCCATAGAATTCTCCAGGAAAAACGGGGCAGACGAGACTCTGACGTCCGATCCAGACGAGCGCCTTTCGGGCTTTCGTAATCTCTCCTCGGGAAGGGCCCGACTCCCTGCCCCGAAGGGTACTTTCCCGCAGCTGGGATGAGACGCCCCCCCCCCCCCCCCCCCCCCCCCCCCCAAACATTTTGTTACTTTGCCAGACACTTTGGACTCCCTGCAGAGATTCCCAAAGGGATTGCATTAGAAACTAGCTCTTTGCCAGTCCCTCCCTGACCAGTCGCAGGAGGAGGCGCTGACGTGGCAGAGGGGAAGGTCTCTCTTTATACACGAGCGCCGGTAACCGGCAGCTCCAGAAGGAGAGATGGGAAAAGCTCAGAGGTTCCAGGAAGGGAGCGATAGCAGTGGTCTCTTTTGACACAGCATCTTTCTATGGCTGTTTAATAAGTGCCTGATCTCTTCCACACGGCCACAAGGGGACGCACTTACAACTAGGAGAGCACGTGGCTGCGCCTCTAACGTCCCCGGCTGGGTCTAGATAAGCGACCGGGTGTTCTCCTGAGGCATTTTTAAAAGTCAGGATTTAGATCCCTTTTGTTAGGGCCAAAACATTCCCGTTGGAATGGGGGTAGGAGCAGCCCGAGACTCCAGTCACTCCGCGTATTATTTGGCAAGCGAATCATCCGGGTCCTAAGGTTTCATAGGGTCGAAACGGGGGCCCTAGAAGTTAAAGGGGGTCGGTCCCACCCCGCGTTCTGGCGCGCCCGACCCGACGAGGGGCAACGGAGCTAAGGTGGTAGACGTTAACCCCCGGTTCCCACCCCGCTCCGCCTCAGTTTCCCCATTTGCAAAGGCAGGCGAAAGTGCAATAGAAGCAGTAGGACTCATTAGGCAAGCAGCTCTGCTCAGACACTTGCAACTAGGCGACGCACAGCTCAGGCATCGACCGTCCTCCCTCGGCCCACGGTGCCGCTCTAGGGGCCGGCGCAAAGGATTCCGGGACGCGCTCGGGGGGCAAAGGGGACCCGCGGTTTTCTGTGGCGTCTGCTTGTCGCAGGGTTGTGGACCGCGCTTACCCTGTGTTTCAGAGAGGAGACGTGGTGCAGTGTGAAATCGACGAGCTGGGAACCATCCAAAACAAGGTCGTGTGAAGTCACCCCCCACGTCGCGGTCCACCGGGCATCGGAGCCGATCACGGACACAGCACGTTAACTGCCTCGGTCCGATCACGACACTCCAGGAGCAGGTGGATTTTGCAATAAAGCTCTGAAGGGGCCAGGCCTGCCGGCCATTCCCTCCGTCCTCCTGCGCCACAGGCAGTCTGCGCTTCAACCGCAAGAGGGCCGGGCTGTGCTCAGAAAAGCCTGGCTGACCCGTCGGCACAGTAGGTGTGAAATCCATTCAAAGAGCCGGGGGCGGGGGGGGCATGATCAAAGCTGCCATTAAAGGGGTAGGAGGCTCAGAGGGTCGCTCCCCGGAGCTGTCGTGTCGCGCAGCTCGGCAGCGATGGGATCCCACCAGCCGCTCTGTCCCGAGGAATGAGTTAGGTGGAGCAGAGCCTTTCTCCTGCGGTGGCAATCCCAGGCTGAGTGAATCTCCCCCGTCCTGGGCCTGCATTCACGTGGAAGATTCTTCCACTCACCTTGGTGCACAGTCCGGTCTGTCGTGGCTCTGTCCCGTCCGGTAAAAACAGCCGGAGACCCAGGTGCACAGAGGTGATTTATTTTTTATCTCAAACTCAACCTGGGTATTTCGCCCAAACGGCAGGAATCCCGCTGCCGTGGCAGGATCCCACCCCCGGCCCAGAGCCATTTGACATGGGATCTTGCGGAAAGAGATTGAAAGGGTCAGGAAAGTTGGTGGGACATTTCTTGAAACACACCCCTGGCTGCAACGCAGCGCCATCGGTCTGGGAGTGGAGGCAGCCAGAGGGGCTCTAGCGGGAGGCGAACTGCCCGATGAACTTCTCCAGTCTCTTCTGGTTTCCTTTGACACAGAAGGTTTCTGAGAGGTGGAGTGGGCCCTGCAGAGCCTGGCTGATCCCTCAACACCGGGTGTGGGGAGGAGAGGGACAGAGAAAACCTGACTTTCCACCCAGGAAGGGGCTGGGGCTGCACTGGAAGAGACCTCACCCGCCTTTCCAGTCAGCTGGTGCAGGCTAATAATGTTCTGGAAAGGACTGGGGGTGTGAGCAAGAGCCCTCCTGCATTGGAACCTGCCCGGACGTCGGGTTGTGCAGCTTTGGTCTCAGGATGCTTCAGGGGCTGGAGCATCCGCCTGGCTGCAGAGGCTTGGCTGTGCTGGTTGCGTGGGGGGGGGTCTGACCCAGAACCGTGCAGTGGCCCTGCCTCAGTGTTGGTTTCTTGGCCGGGCTGGGCTGTACGTTCCCCCCTGGCACTCTCTGCTCGCCCTCCCCAGAGCTGAAGCAAGGGGAGAAGCTGCAGCAGTCGCTGGGGAGGAAGCCTGGCAGGCAAGGAGGCGGAGGTGCTGTGACTGCCCGAACCGGCAAACCAATGTCAGCTTTGGGGAGCGGCCGGTGCCGGGCTGCGTCCGCCAGAGCGAATCAACTCGGGCGAGGCCAACGATCTGCAGTGAAACCTGCCCGAGCGCCTGCCAAGGCAGAGCAGAGCCCGTCGCAAGCAGGTACCGGGAGAGGCGAGAGACCAGCGCCGCCGCCGGGCGGGTGAAGAGCTCAGACAAGCGCCGCCGTCAGCTACCTGCCCTGGCGTGGCACGGGAACGAAGGGGCTGTCTGCGGGAGGCGCTGTCCCTCACTGCCGGTGGGGGAGGGCTCTGGCCCGCCCCGGGGATGGGACTTGAGCGCACAGGCAGGGGGCTCTGTACCCCCGGCCACGTTTCCCTACGCCGCTCCGGGCAAAAGCACTTCCGGGGCGCGCTCCGTACGGTCGGTCGGTCGCGGAGTTCGGGGAAGTGCTTCCGGGTTCCTTTGTCCCTCCCGCAGGTCGGTTCCGGTTCCGGTCTGGGAGCTTCATCCCCGGGAGCGGCCTCGCGCGGTGTGAGGGGCGGCAGCGTCTCCCCCTCCATCTGGAGGGTGAGGTATCCTGTCCATTCCTAGGCCCGGCCCCGCCCCGCCCTCGGTCCCCGGCCCCCCCCGGACCCGGCGCGCCCCCCCTTCTCTCCCGCGGCGCTGGGCGAGGCGGGGGGCCGGCCCGGGCCTCCTGCGGCCGGCAGGTTTGTACCGCGCCGTTGGGGTCTGTGTGTGTGTCCGTCTCGCTCTCTCCTAGGTCAGGTCAGGCCCAGCGAAGCCGCCCCCGAAGCTGTTCCCGCCTCGCACCCGTCTACAGCGTTTTACGGAGCCGTAGCCCGGCGGGTCCTCGGAGCAGAGGCCGCGGCAGGTGTGTGTGTGACTGGGGGCAGCCCCGCCGGCCTGCGCAGCCGCTGAACAGGGGTGAGACTTCCATCGACCCACCAAACAAACACACACACTCTCTCTAGACTCTCACCCCTCTTCTGATAGGGGTGAGAGTTTCCTCCCCCCAACCCACAAGCAGACAGAGAGGATGACACACACACACAGCCCCCCTGAACCAGTATGATGTTGTCTCTCTAGACTCTCACCCCTCTTCTGATAGGGGTGAGAGTTTCCTCCCCTGAACCAGTATGATGTTGTCTCTCTAGACTCTCACCCCTCTTCTGATAGGGGTGAGAGTTTCCTCCCCCCAACACCCCCTGAACCAGTCTCTCTAGACTCTCACCCCTCTTCTGATTGATAGGGGTGAGAGTTTCCTCCCCAACCCACAATCAGACCAGACACACACACAATGATGTTGCAGTATGATGTTGCCCCTCTCTCTAGACTCTCACCCCTCTTCTGATAGGGGTGAGAGTTTCCCCCCCAACCCCCACACACACACACACAGCTCCCCTTCCCCTCCTCCTGCTGCCCCCCTGAACTAGTATGATATTGCCCCATTGTCTCTCTAGACTCTCACCCCTCTTCTGATAGGGGTGAGAGTTTCCTCCCCCCAACCCACAATCAGAAAGAGAAGATGACACACACACACACAGGCCCCCTGAACCAGAATGATGTTGCCCCTGTTGTCTCTCTAGACTCTCACCCCTCTTCTGATAGGGGTGAGAGTTTCCTCCCCCCAACCCACAATCAGAAAGAGAAGATGACACACACACACACAGGCCCCCTGAACCAGAATGATGTTGCCCCTGTTGTCTCTCTAGACTCTCACCCCTCTTCTGATAGGGGTGAGAGTTTCCTCCCCCCAACCACACAGAGAAGATGACAGACAGAGAGGATGGCAGACACACACACACACCCCCTGAACCAGTATGATGTTGCCCCTGTTGTCTCACTAGACTCTCACCCCTCTTCTGATAGGGGTGAGAGTTTCCTCCCCCCAACCCACCAGCAGACAGAGAGGATGGCAGACCCACACACACATACAGGCCCCCGGACTCAGTATGATGTTGCCCCTGTTGTCTCACTAGACTCTCACCCCTCTTCTGATAGGGGTGAGAGTTTCCTCCCCCCAACCCACAACCAGACAGAGAAGATGCACACACACACACACACAGCCCCCTGAACCAGAATGATGTTGCCCCTGTTGTCTCACTAGACTCTCACCCCTCTTCTGATAGGGGTGAGAGTTGCCCCTGTTGTCCTCCTCCCCCCAACCCACACACAGCTCCCCTTCCCCTCCTCCTGCTGCCCCCCTGAACCACTATGATGTTGTCTCTCTAGACTCTCACCCCTCTTCTGACAGGGGTGAGAGTTTCCTCCCCCCAACCCACAAGCAGACAGAGAGGATGGCAGACACAAACAGGCCCCCTGAACCAGAATGATGTTGCCCCTGTTGTCTCAGTAGACTCTCACCCCTCTTCTGATAGGGGTGAGAGTTTCCTCCCCCCCCCCCACACACAGCGCCCCCTCCCCTCCTCCTGCTGCACACCTCTGAACCAATACGATGTTGCCCCTGTTGTCTCACTAGACTCTCACCCCTCTTCTGATAGGGGTGAGAGTTTCCTCCCCCCCCCAAGCCACACACAGCTCCCCTTCACACACCACCTGCTGCCCCTCTGAACCAATATGATGTTGCCCCTGTTGTCTCACTAGACTCTCACCCCTCTTCTGACAGGGGTGAGAGTTTCCTCCCCCCAAGCCACACACAGCTCCCCTTCCCCTCCTCCTGCTGCCCCTCTGAACCAATATGATATTTCCCCGTTGTCTCACTAGACTCTCACCCCTCTTCTGACAGGGGTGAGAGTTTCCTCCCCCCAACCCAAAACCAGACAGAGAGCAGAAATGGCAGACACTGCCCCCTGAACCAGTATGATGTTGCCTGTGTTCTCTCTCTAGACTCTCACCCCTCTTCTGATAGGGGTGAGAGTTTCCTCCCCCCCCCCACCAGACAGAGAAGATGACACACACACACACAGCCCCCCTGAACCCATACAGTGTTGCCCCTGTTGTGTCCAGAGAGGAAGGCACACACACAGCTCCCTGCTGCCCTGTTAACAAGTCTGATGTTGCCCCTACTGACTCTCACCCCTCTTCCTAGAGGGGTGAGAGATCCTGCCTGGCCCCCACAGAAAGAAAGACACACAGCAGTAGTAGTTGCTGCCTCCCCAATCTCTGTGATGCTACCCATGACAGCTCACTACACTCTCACCCTCGGGTGACATATTGCAGTTCCTGTGTTGTTATCCACTAACACAGACAGGGGGCGCTGTCTAACTGCAGGTAACCCTGTCCAGCTGTTGTACAGATGAGCAGGATGGGAAATAAAAGCATGTATTGCTGTGTGGCTCTTTCTCATCCAGACAGGAGATGTTTATTGATTGTTGCTCTAACCCCAGGGCAGCAGCAGACACTCAACATGGGATCCTGCACACAGGGCTAGTGGGAGGCAAACTGCCTGATGAACTGCTGCAGGCTCTCCTCATTTCCTCTGATGCTGAAGTTTTCTGAGAGGCAGAGAATGGGCCCTGGCTGCTCCCTCAGCACCTGCGGGGAGGGGAGGGGGGAAGAAAGGGACAGAGGAAGCCTGCCTGAGTATGTGGGAGTCCTCCTCTGCCACGCTCAGGGCTGAGCAAAGCCACACTCACCCCCAGCTCCTTGAAGGTCTGGACAGAGCTGTCAGCCAGGCTCCTGGTTGCACACTCTGGAAAGAGACACCAATGTGTGGGCAAACCCACTTAATCAAAGGCATAAGGTGCCCACAGCCAGGAGGACACCAGGTGGGGAAGCATTTCCCAGCAACACGGGGGGGGGGGGCAGGATCTCTGCAGCCCCAGGCGGGGAAACATTTCCCAGCAACACAGGATCTCTGCAGCCCCAGCCCAAACTCACCGAAGGAGCCATCCTCTCTCGCCTTCCTGAGCAGGAACTGCTGCAGCCTCTCCACATACGCCAGCTCTAGGGAGGGCGAGCAAAGAGGGTTGGATGGGGATGTAGAACCCAGCCAAGAAACGTCTGGGTCAGACAGCCTCGGAGGTTCCCAAATTCCCTGCCAGCACCAGCCTCTGGGGACTCAGCTTTGCTCACGCACAGCGCTGACAGACAGGGTTGTACCTGACTCCAGGCAGCCAGACTCCGCCAGGAAAGCAGCTGCTCGCTCCAAGGTCTTCAGCAGGGGGCGCAGAAGGCAGGAGAGGAAGAAGAAGAAATCAGGGCAGTTGTCCAGCTGGCTTATCTGGGGGGGGAGGAGAAGAAAGGGCAATGAATGGGCCGGGCTGGAACTGGGTTCTGCCAGGCCACATGTGAACTCACCCAACCCCTGATGCAGGGGAAAGGGGCCGCACAAGGGAAAATGCCTCTGCTGGCCAGAAGAGGGCGCTGCAGCTCCAGCTGCTTGGGACGGGGCCATGCACAAGTGAGATGAGTTCTGTTCTCAGCCCACCCCCTGCTGGCTAATTACAGAGAGCTTCGCTCCGGTTTGGAGGAGCGGCCCCCACAGCTAGCACCGTGGAGACAGGTTGTGAACCCAGGCTCTGCTGTGCGGGGGTGGGAGGGAAACAATAGAGGCAGGAATTAATAGGATAATTTGATGTTCTCCTACAATGGGCCCGGGGAGAACGGGTCCCCGCACAGGGAACTGACAGCATAGAGCAGGGGCTGCAGACCAGAGACCCCCCCTCCCCAGGCCAGGTCATCCAGAGGCAGTGTGACTGACCAG
This sequence comes from Emydura macquarii macquarii, assembly GCF_026122565.2. Classification (NCBI taxonomy): domain Eukaryota; kingdom Metazoa; phylum Chordata; order Testudines; family Chelidae; genus Emydura; species Emydura macquarii. The sequence continues at coordinate 660,424 of NW_027133394.1, forward strand.
AGCTTAGAGAAAGGGACGGGGGTCGTACTCTCGGCTCTGCCACCGGCTTGCCAAGTCCCTCCCCCCCCAGCTGCAAAAGGAAGAAAACTCCCTGCCAGGTTGTGGGGTGCTGAGCATCCGGGAAGGCGGTTCCCTTGGAGCCAGGTAGGAGGGATGGCCCCTGGGGTCTGGGGCCGAGCTGGGTGGGGCAGAGGGGTCCCCGTACCTTGAAGCAGCGCTTGCTGGTGTCCTCCTCATAGTCGCTGTCGCCCTCGCTGAAATCCTCCATCTCCTTCCACAGCAGCTTCTGCGCAAAGCGCCTCCGGGCCGTGTCGCAGGCTGGCCGCTCGCCGGGCGCCTGGAGATGAAGCAGCTGTCCTGAGCCCGGGGGGTGGGAATCTAGCAGCTCAGGGTCAGCGCCAAGCCCGGGGGGGGGAGCAGATGGCTCCCGGGGCACCTCTGCCCCTTTGAGGGGCTGGGTCAGCCACTGGCAAGGACCGAGGTGGTGGGTTCTCAATCCGCGACTGCTAAACAGCCTCCACCTCCCCTGTCCTTCACCTACCTCCTCCGCCACCAGCAGCCCGCACTGGATCAGCTTGTCCAGCACATCCTGGCCGTAGCAAGAGGCCGACTGGCAGGGCTGCGGGAGGAGACGGACACGTCAGCGCCCGGCAGAGACCCCAGGGATGCAGAGTGAGGGGCTGCCAGGGGGCCCAGCCATTCCCAGGGGTAAGGCTCTAGCGAAGGCCCAGAGACGGACAACGCCCAGCCCCCTGCACCCAGCTTAGCTACAGGAAGCAGCAGCAGGCGCCGCCCCCCCCCCCCAGGGCATCGCCAGGGCCCTACCTGGAGCAGGAGGAAGTCTCTGGGCAGCAGCTGGACCAGCACCTGGGTCTTGCGGTGCAGCTCCTCCTGGCTCAGCACAATGTCGGCGGGCAGGTGGGCCGGCCCCAGGAACGGCAACATCTCCACCAGCAGGGCGTTGACGGCGCAGGCTGCAGGGGTGCCCGCGCATCGTCACTGCCCATTCACCCCCTCCCGCGTCCCCACCCCGCCCACCCCGCCCGGCTCACTCACCCCCCACGGCCTCACACATGAAGACGGGCAGCAGGGCGGCGCTGTGCCGGCTCAGCTCCCTCACCGCCGCCTCCGTCTCCCTGGGGGCCACCAGGACGTCCCCGTGCCGGAGGAGGTGCAGGGAGACGCAGCCCCGCAGCAGGCGGAGGGCGTGCTGCACCAGGTCCCGCAGCCGGCCCGAGAAGCTCACGTCGCGGTTCCGCAGCAGGATCTCCTCCGCCAGCCAGGAGAAGTCAAGCGTGAGCCGGGACAGGAAGACGCCCTGGCGGGGAGCAAGAGAAAAGGGGGCTTGAAACCACCTGCCGGCAGGAGACGAAGAATCCGCTCTCCCCCCTCCCCGGTGAAAGGGAAACCGGCATGGAGCCAGAAAACCCCTGGCGGAAGGACCCGTGAAATCCCCCCTCGGCCCAGTCCTCAGAGACGGGAAGACCTGAAACCTCGATTTAGCAGGAGACTCCATGGGCAGGGGGGGTTCCTTAAAACCGCCATCCAGATGGCGCCTCTCCTGTAACGTGGGGGCCCTGAAAACCGCTGGCCGCACCCTGCCCCCCTCCCCCGGGCGACCAGACCACCCCCATACAGCAAACCGCTTCCCTTCATCCCCCCCACGGCCCTCGCCCCTACCTACCTCACGGTGCTTGTGCAGCAAAAGCGCAGACACGATGGCCACGGCCGTGACGGCGGAGCAGGAGACGCCAGCTGGAAGGGATGCAAGGAGAGCCCCGTCATCTCCTCGGCCCACGGTCCCTTCCCCGCCCTCCTTCGCCCCAGAGGGAGCCCGGCGACCATGCTGGGAGTTGAGGGAGGCCCATCGCCCGGCAGGAATCCACTGCTTAGCCCCGGTAAGGGCACACCGGTGGGCTGGGCCGACCCCCTGTGCTGTGGTGGGAGCGGAGACGGAGGCAGGGCAAAGCTCTGCGGGGCTGACAGCCAGGGAGATGGATCGATAAAAGTCACCGACTTGAAGGCCTGATGGGCGGTGATCGTCGCGCCTGAGGTTCTGCACCACATGGGCTGAAGACACCCTCCCCCGGGGATCCCTGGGCCCAGGTGACGCGGGGCTGAGCCAGAGTGGGTGGCTTGGGGACCCCCCCCCCCCGACTGACGGAGCAGCCACCAGGTCCCTAGATGTCGTGACACGAATCCCGCGTGGGGAGAGACCGGGGATTGTCGGAGCCGGGGGAGCTGAGAGATGGCGGCCCAGGGGACGCTGCGCTGATCTGGGCTGGCTGGGTGAGGCCCCCAGATCCGCTGCTGCTGCTGCTGCTGCTTCTCTGGGTGACCTGGCGCAAGGTGCCGTGCTGTGAAATGCAGGTAACGCTGGCCCTTCTCTGCAAGGCTGCGAGATCACCAGATGAAAAGCACGACGGCCCCGTTCCCCGCCAGGAGGCTTCACGGAAGCCAATGCAGCCTCAAGAGGAAAAGTGACCTGCAAGCCCCCTTTCCCGAGATCCCAGCCAGCATGGATGAAACCCATTAGGAAGGAGAGAACGGGCGCACGGGAGATGGAGCATAAATCGCAGGCTGCGTCAGGCTAGGCAGAGCGCACTGCGTGCAGGAGACAGGGCTACGCAGCGTCTCCGGAATCGGGAGAGGGGCCGGCGTGGCGCCCCTTTCAATCGGCGTACCGTGCGGCCCAGCCGCTAACGTCCGCATTAGCTCTGGTCGGAACATTTCCAACGTGCCGGTTCACCAAAGCCCAAACGTTCTGCGGAGACGCGGCCACGCCCAGGTGTTTCCAACGGGACGGGTTGGGAGATCCAGGGCACGGCCTCCGGTCGCTTTCATCCTGCAGCCGGCTCTAAGTTCCGTCCATCCGGTGCTCGCGGGACCCCCCGGCAGGCTGGGACGGGAGCACCTCGCAGCCTGGAGGGTGTTTATCCTCTGCCGTGCGCAGATGGGGAGCTCGAACACAGAGAGCCCAAGGGGAGTTTGCTGCCTCGACAGCGTCGCGCTGACTTGTCCAAGGTTACGCCTGGCAGGGGATGAAATCCGGGCCCCCTGCAGATCAGCGCAGCGTTCTCACCACTGGACCTCGCTTGCAGAGGAAAGAAAGAGCGGGCCAGATCTGGAATGCAGCGACGCCAGTGGAAAGCCAGCAATGCCACAGACGTCCGTGGCGCTGCTCCTGGTGCCTGCCTCTGCTTGACCCAGGGTGTAACACGGAGCAGAACCAGCCTTCACTCCGGGGTTACCCCGGGCATAGCAGAGAGCAGGGACTAGCCCACAAAACACAATCCAATGGCCGCCACGGCCGTAACGAAGAGCGAGCATCTCAAAGCTTCGCCAACCCACCCAGCACCGCACCGGCAGCTGCTTCACGCATCGTCCCCGCCCCGTCCCGCCGGCCACGAGCCGGGCGCACGTCAGCACAGGCAGCGGAAAAGCAGCAGGCGTGAGTGGCTCCCGCCGCCAGGGCTGGTGGAGGCCGTGAGTCAGAGGAAAAACCAGCACCGGAGGATCCCTGCCTGCGAAGAGCCTCTTCCCACTAGGCAAAGTTCACGGGTGAAAGCCTCAGAAGCCGGGGCTTTTATCAGCTGTTGATTGTCAAGGTCGCTTTGCCAGCCTGGATCCGGCTGGCAGGGCCCGAGGCATGCTGGGGGAAGAGCTCTGCTCCACGCCGTCAAAGGGGCACAGGCTGGCACGAGAGCCCTCGGGCAAAACTCCCGACATTTGCGGAGCGCGGACCACGCTGCTCGTTGAAGATCGCCTGCAAAGAGGGAAAAAATGGCGTCTGGGCCTCTGTGTGCGCACGCTTCTTTGTGATGCATGAAGAAAAAAGGCCTGAAAAGGCGCTTTCCCTCCTTCCTCCCGTTTGTTTTTTAACCTCACCAGCAGCAACGCTACGCGGCTCGTCTTCCTCGGGTTTGTTTCGCCGGGGCGCTTTTTGGAGGACTCAGCGAGGCGGACAGGGAACGTGAAGGGGGCGGTGTGGGGAGGAGGGGGGTGAATCTTGAACAAAAGGACCGTCTCCTAGTGTAAAAGCATCCAACCCGCGGAAAAAAGAGACTATCCCGTGGGAGCAGCAGCCAATAAGTTAGGAACCACCAGAAGGAATCGGTGCGGTGGGTGCCAGCCATTCGGAGAGAAACCAGAACCAGCTGCTTCGGAGGAAAGGGGCACGGGCGTAGACGTTTACAGAACCTGCCCAGACGGGGACGTTTCTTCCTGACCCGTCTGCGCGTGGCTGGTTCACGCCCTGAAGCCGGGGCTTTTATAGAAACGTGTGTGCGCAGATGTTCCTTAGCTATGAAAGCATCCATCTAATCCTCGCCGCCTGGCCTGGGTGGCATCTCGTGGCAGTGAGATCCACTGGCAAACCCTGCTCCTATCCCCTCCAAGGAGTTCAGTGATATCGCCGCGTCCATCCTAGGAAGCTGCTGTATCGAGAGAACGGGAGGGAAAATCACCGCAATTCCACTGGAAATGTACCGTGGCACTATAGCTAACCCGCCAGCACTCGGCCCTACGGCGGATTTAAGGCACCGTAGCGGGACTGATTCTCTGCACAGCTGAAGAAATCGATCGAGGCGTGGCTGTCTTGCAGTGGGACGTGTCTGCAACAGCCAGACTCCCCGTCTCCTCCTCTGCACGTTGTTGTTTGCGCTCTGGTTCCCAGCACAGGAACCGTGCCGCGTGTCAGCCGTTCCCGGCGAGCAGTCACGCAGCCGGCGCATTAGCGCATTCGGAGCGTTGTGCTGAAATGACGGATAATTGGAACGTCGCATCCACACGGCAGAGAAGGGTGAACTAAAACACAAAGCGCGCACGTGAAACGCAGCCTTTGTGTAACCAGGAGACCGTGATTGCAATTTAACAAGCCTATCGTTTTTCCCAGCCTCCCTCAGAGGAACTCGTCAGCTTCTGTTCTTGCTAGCTGAACCTGGGGAATAAAGTGAATTCGCAGCGGGCCAGAAGGAGGACGGCTGGTCTCGTGCCGAAGGCTCTGGAATGGGCGCCAGAAGATGCAGGTTCCAATCCTGGGTCTGCCGCTGAGTGGCCTTGGCCACGTCACTTGGAAGCTGATTCTCAGACAGACAGCAGGTCTGAAAAACAGGCCTGTAAACTCTGCAGGGGGATAACGACCCTTCTCTTCTCACAGGCCTTGTCGTGAGCAGGAAAAGCGTGTTTTAATTCACGTGCGCTAGCTAAACCCGCCATCTCTCCCAGCCTAGGTGCAGGGTAAAATCGTCCGCTCGGGTTTGCCTTGCCTAGCGGCAGCCGGATCTCCTGCCATCATTAGAAGGACGTACCGGGCATTCGATCTCTGAAAGCCGCCCAGAGCAGATCCGAGGACGTACGTCAGGTACTACAGAGTAATCCCAGAGATGGAGAGTCAGGCAGCTGAAGCAAGAACTCCTGAGTCCCTCCGGTCCAGTTGATACAACGCCGAGTCCTTCTCTCGCAGGTTCCACCAGATCTCAAGGCACTTCACAGAGGAGACCAGCAAGATCATCCTCCTTTCGGATGGCACGAAGGGACGCAGCGACTCGCCCGAGGTCACCCAGCCCAGCCAAGGAGACGCAGGGATTCAGAAAGGACCCAAACCGGAGCACTCCTTCCTCAGGCAAAACTCCCACTGATTCCCAGGACCATCCAGGAAGTGACAGCGCTAAGCCAGAGGCAGGCAATAGCTGGCATCTGCTGAGCCCCGGATCTGCAGCCGGGGTATCCGGTGGTACCGTGCTGGGGTCGTCTTTGGCGCTGATTTGGGGACTCTGGAGTCACTGCAGTGTCCTTGAGAGGAGGTCTGGCCCCGCGTGGATACTTTGAGCTTACAAATCCAGCCCTGCAGAGGGGATTCCACCAAACCATCACCGAGCTGCTGGCCACACCAAGACAGGCCCTTTTCAGCAGGGCAGAACAGCCTAACGCCTCCAAGACCGTCTCTCGAGGTACCTGGGTCTCCATCAAAGGCCTCGGTCCCACCCAGCGCCAGGGAAAGGGAGCACAGGTCCGGTCTCCATTGGCCCATGGCTGTGCTCATCGATACGCCTGCTTCAAACGAACCCGCATCCTCCACTTCCCCTGCTACGCTGAGACACCCCCCGACACACAGACACGCGGAGGCAGGACACGCAGACCCAGCCTACCCCGCCAGCGGCAGTCAGCACAGACCGACACAACGCCTGGGTGCGGACGACGCACGCGCTCCCTGTGCCCCGCGCCCAGGTTCAAAGAGCCCCGCCCCTCTAGTTCGCGCCGTCCTATTTTCCGCCGGGGAACCGTGCTGACGGCGCAGACGCGGCCGTGCCATTTTGACTCCTGGCGGTGGCCGGCCCGGGATCTCAGGAGCTCAGACGCTTGATTGTTTGGCCCGACAGCTTGGTGGAAAGAGGCAGAAAACGGGGGAAGGAAGAGGGGGCTCCCCGGTCCCCCTTCCTGGAACCCGGCCGCCGGGAGATCGGCACCTACCGCTCAAGGAGTGCAGGCCAAGTCTTCCCACCAGGATCCGCTCGTCCGCCGGCAGCTCCGCGGCAGCTCCCCGGCGTGAGAACCACTCCTCTGACTTCTCCCAGTCCAGCAGGCCGGGGCTGCAGACACGGGATAAGAAGGGGCAGCTGTTAACAGGAACAGGGGCAGGCTGATGTAGGAGAGAAAGGCAAACGCCGGGCGGCGAATACAGAGGCCTGGAAGCTCAACCCTTCCAGCTATGCAACACACGCAGCACGGCCGGCGGCACGGCGAGTTTCCCCGTGTGCGCTCGCCGTGCTCCAAGCCTGAGCTAGGAACAGACCTGCCAGGCAGGAGCAACGGCCCTGTATCCTGCCTCTGGAGCGGCCAGCCGTCAGAGGGAGATCTCCTGAGGCCTAGCACGTAGAGATCGGTTTAGTGATGCACGAGGCTTAGCCTCTCCCAAAACGCCACCGGATGTTCCTGTCATCCCTGGGAAGGATCCACCTGGAGGGGGCAGAGGGGAACTCGGCCCCCACGCTCCGTCCAGCCCAGGCCCTCTCTGCTGAAGGAAGGGTGGGTTTTGGCACGACCGGCCTGAGACCCAACAAACTCATTCCACGGAGGGCGAGCGAGCGGTGCCGGTTACCGGGGTCCGTGGCACGCTCGGTGCACCCGGAGAGGGGACTTTGGCTTTTTCCGCAGCCTCTTCCTTACTGTCTTCAGACAACGGGAATTCTCTGACAGATGGCCCCGGCTCTCCTTCTGCCCCCACCCCCCCCGGGATCTGGGTCGTGGCTACCTTTTGCCAAGGATGACGGGCAGAAGCAGCTCCTCCAGGGACTTCTCCGAGCAGCGCCGTCTGACGCGGTTGTTTGCGGCGTACTCCTGGGATCAAAGAACACGAGCCGGTCGATGGCCACCGAGGCAATGAGCTCCCCAGGCCTCCATCTGCCCAGCCCCAGGCTACACGCTCCCCACACCCTGTGCATTCAGGCCAAACCCCAAACACAAGATGACCAGCTTCCCCCATGGCAAAAGCGGCCCATCGTCCCAAGCCACCTCGGGTCTGTCCACACGGCAGCGCGCCGCCCAGCCTGGGCAGACAGACCTGCTCCAGCGCCGCCCACGCTAGCCGGCTAGAAATACCATCGGCGCATTGGAAGCCTGAACGGCGGGTCTGTTTAAGTGCGGTGTAGATGTCCGGGCTCGGGCTAGCGTGAGTCCGTCTACGCCAGCTCGCTCCCAGCTGCCGTGTAGACATGACCCCCAGTCTCCAAATCCCACCAAGATCATGACACCCAATAATCCCGGTCCACTCGATTCCCCAAAGATCCAGCCGGGACTTGCCAAACCCCAAGACCTGGACACTCAATTCTAAGGCAGACGCCACTGGCCAAAAATCCCAGGAGGCTGCACAGTACCTGCAAGGAGAAGGGCTGGGCAAAGTCCACCCGGACGCAGCCAAACCCCCGGCCCAGGGCTCGGCAAACGGCCAGGAGACAGGACCAGAGGCCGGCAGGCTGAGCTGAGCCCTAGGAGAGCAGATGAGCAGGGTGTGTTAATCTTGCCACGGCAGGGCAGTTATTCACCACGTCTCAGCCATGGAGAGCGTTTGCTCAACAGAGGAACAAGCCTGCACGGTGCCGGAGGCTAAGAAGGGACAGGCGAAGCGTCTTCATCACGGGAGCGCTGTTCTCCGGGGGGGCAGAACGAGGCGAGGTTGCATGGACAGAAGCCTTTGCCCGTGCTAAGCCGCCACTGACTCCTCGGAGCTGCCCTGCCCCCTCGCTCCCGCTCAGTACGGGGGTGGATCTCGGGCGCGCTGCAGAACCAAAACTCCAGCCCACGAGAGCCCCGGGCGGCCAACGGTTTGGGCCGTGCCCCTCTCAAGGCCTCTGAGAAAGTTCCCAAAGCCAACAGCCAGACCCCTGCTTCCAGAGCCAGGAACTCCTGGCTCCCAGCCCCTTGTTCTAACCACTAGACCTCCCCCTCCTCTCCCTTCGCCAGGAATAGAACCCAGGAGTTCACACCCCCACACCCGCTCTAACCACTGCTGCCCACTTCCCTCCCACCGCTGGGAATCCCGGCTCCCAGCCCCTCCGCTCTAGCCAGCGCTCCCCTCAACAGCCGGCGGGTCTTACCGCGAACACATCGGGCGCCACGTCGTAGGAGATCCCCACGGGCACCAGCATCACATCGGGGACGGCTTCGGCGTGGAGGGCGCCCAGCACTAGCGCCAGCCACTCCCCTCCGGGGGCGGACAGCTGGGGCACGCCGGAGAAGGGCTCCTCCAGGAAGATCAGCAGGTGCTGTCGACTCTTCAGCAGCTCCTCGACGTACTGGGGGTGGGCAAGGAACCCCACGGGATCGGAGACAGAGTGCAGCTGAGCCCCCCTTCGCCCTAAGGCCTCGTGGGCAGGGAACGTCCTCCCCCACCCAGCCACGCGGCAGGGACGTGGCGTGACTCCCTAGAACCGTCTGCTCCCGCTTTCCACCCGGTGCTACCGCTCGGGCAGCCCCTCCGCCACCCCCGGCTCTTAAACCTCTCCAGGAAGGAGCCTGAAACCCAAGATCCGGGACTGAGCCCCCAGCGTCCTGCCAGGGTGACCAAAGAAGCGACGCAATCCCCTCTAGGCGGGCCACCCTCCCTGCAGGCGCCTGATGCAAAGCGCAATGGAGGCAGCGAGCGTCGGATGGGTCCTTGCTGGATAAGCCCCCACCGACCAGCCTACATCTTAATGCTGGGCTCACACACCACCTGCCCCCGCATCCTCCAGAGGGGTCAGGAGCATCCCCCCATCACTGAACAGGCGGGGAAACCGAGGCAGGGGCAGCAACTCGGCCCAGGTCCCTCGGTGGCAGAGGTGGAATTAAACGGAGCCTATGGACGGCGCTTAACAAATGAATGAGAATTAAACCAGGCGGGGGGGGCTCCTGGATCCCAGGCCTGTGCTCAGCTCACGTGGAGGGTGAATCTAAGCAGAGCTGGGATCGTTCTGGACCTGACCCTCGCCCCTCCAACCGCTGGCATCTGCAAAGCCGGGGAGGGGACTGAGCCATACAGCTGGCTCCCACTGATGTGAGTGGGAGCTGGGTGTCTAAATCCCCCAGTCAGCTACGAGATCCTTAACCAAGTACATTAGGAGCCTTAAGCAACTGGCAAAGGCGTTCACTGCGTTCTCCCCCGTCCAGGGCCAGAGGAGGGTCCCACACCACCCCTTGGCTCACGGCTCCCTGCCCCGCACGTACTTACCGAGGCAAGGACGGCCCTGAAGAGTGCGCCCCGCTTGCTGTCTGGTGCCTGCTCTGCTCCGGGGGGCAGGAAAACCCCTCCCAGCCGCCTCAGCAAGACCCTGCAAGCAAAACAGGCCCGGTCACTGCAGAAGGGCCGTCACCCCCGGTCCCCGACCACCCGATCCTGCCTGGGCCTCCCTGGGAAACAGGACGGCCACCTCTCCACCCCTCCCTCCCACCCACCCACGTTGCCTGTGGTCCCCGGCGTGCCAGGCCCCCGCTCCCAGAGAGAGACTGGTTTGGAGGGAGGAATCGGCGAGTGACAGGCCAGAAGAAGGAAAGTCACCGGGAGAAGAGGAGAGAAGTAGGTTCAATTGCACGGCTCGGTCGGCCGCTGACCACCCGGGAGCCGGTGATGCAGAAGATCGATGCCTGTAACCCAGCTCCGACCCTTACCTGAGGCTCGGGGTGTAGGCCTGGTGTTCCCACGTCACCCTGGGCACCCCGAGGCCCTGCGAGAACAGGAGGAAGGAGAGGAGCAGCCCATCTAGCCGGGACTTGTGAGTGGAGAGGAAAACCAGAGGGACGTCCGGCTGGGAGGAAAGAGAACACAACGGAGTCTGCGGGTCGTAGCCGAGGTTGCGTGCCCGCACACGCGAGTCCGTGCTTTCCACGCTGGCCCGGGAGCACCCCCGCCTCCCGGGTGTGCACAGCCCCTGGCCTCCAGGCAGGCACCTCCATCCTGGCAGTGCACTGACGTGCTCAGCCTAAATCTCCATCTCAGGCCAATAGGATTTAGGCTCCTAAGGTTGTTAAGGCCCTGCTGAAAACTTGACCATAAGTGATTTGCCTCCAGGCTGCGCAAAGATGAGGGCAGAGCCAGGGACAGGGCCCAGTATTCCGGAGCTCCGTGTCCCGGGCCGAGCCCACTGGTCTAAGATGCTGCCGGGGTCCCTGCCTAAGGAGGAAGGAGAAGGACGATCCAGTGGCTAGGGGGCTAGCCGGAGATCCAGGTTCCAGTCCCTGCTCTGCCAGACTCCGGAGTGTCCCTGGGCAAGTCTCTTAGCCGCCCCGTGTCTCAGTTCCCCACCCGTACAATGGGGATATCGGCCCTGCCCTGCCCCACAGGGGCGCACGAGGATAAAGGCATTACAGGCGCTCAGACGCTGGGGAGGTGGGGACCACCCACGTGCCTTAGGTAGATAACTCAGCTCCCTGACACACAAGAAACAGGGCTCTTGGCAGAGCCGTCTCAGCCCCCCTCCCGGCCCCCCTTACCGTCTGGGCTGCCCTGCACACCATCTCCAGCTGCCCTTTGTGGAGCAGCACGCTGTGGACCACGCGGCTCAGGAGTCTGAGTAGAGTCCAGCTGCAGAGCCTGGGGGAGAGGAAAAGAAAACACAGAGGAGGGTGGGAACAGACTTTAAGGCTGTGTTTTTTCTCGGCGGCGGGGGGCAAACTTTTACCTGTGGTTTGCCGTGCTGACAGGATTATTCACCCCCTTTTCCAGATGGGGAATGGAGGCAAAGAGGTTACATGACCTGTCCAAGCGACTCAGGGACAGACCTGAGACTCAGATGCAGACCTGCTCGGTCTCAGGCCTGCTCCGCACCAGGAAATTAAGTCAGTTTAACCACGCCGCTTAGGGGTGTGAAAACCTACCCCGAGAGTGAGGTTTCATTCAAATGCAGTGTGGTCTAGCGGTTAGAGCACTAAACTGGGCCTCACGCCACCTGGGCCCAATTCCTGGCTCTGCCCCTGGCATGCTGGGAGAGCTTGGGCAAGTCACATTCCCCCCTCGGTGCCTCAGTTTCCCCATCTGCCTAATGGAGCTAATCACACGGCCCCGCCTTGGCAAAGTGCTTTGACACCTCCGGATGAAAAGCGCCGTACGAGCTAGACACGACGATCCCATTGCAATGTTCAGCCCACGTCTTTAAGCTCCCACAAAGGAAATGAACAAACAAGAGCTTTGCTTGCAAAAAAAAATGAACGCCCCTGCGTGATTAGGCAAAAAAAAAGATACAATCATAAAACAACCCCAGCATGTAAACCCAGAGCCCATCTCCCCACCCCGAGCTCCTGCGTGATGTTTACCAGAAGTCTCTAACTGCTTTTATCCCTTGGGCAATTTCTCCACTTTAAATACTCAGACTATTCCGAAAGGTTCTTTTATTACCGCTCAATCAGAGAAGCAATTAGGCCTCAACGGAAACTTTATCTGCCAATTTCTCAACCATCAAAAACAAAGAGAGTTCACCTCTTCTTTTGGGTTCATTCTTTGATTTTCCCGTCCAGAGGTAAATGGTGGAACTCGTTGAAAGGGGACGGCGCTGCCGCGCATGGAGGTGCTGCAGAAGCTTCCCCCAAAGCTCCGTCAACGCCCCTCCATCCCGACCCGCAGCCCCCCTGCAATTCTGCTAATGTCCCTCGGGTCCAACCCACAACTTACCCTGCCCCGGGCCGCTTCACACTCAGGTCTGCCTCAAATTCCACCTGCGGTCCCCTGGTCCCCCGGCCCCAAGCTCCTATTCCTTGCTAGCTCTGCTGATCCCCCTCCATCCTGACCTGCAACCTCTTGCTACTCCACACCTGGACCTCTCCTGAGACCATCCTGCATGGCCGTGTGGTTGGCTTTTGATCCGAACGAACCACTGAATCATCAGCTGGTCCCAAGCCCTCTTCACTAGGGAACCAAGCAAGATTCCACTTCACCAACCCAGGTCACCAACCACAGCCACCGTCATCTAAGGAAAATCATCCCCAACTCTGCCAGAAACTTAAGATACAAACACACGCATGCAGGCTCCAAGCAGGGATCTGATCTGCCATCACCACCACCGCCCACGCACCCACTGCATCTCTGCAGGACATCTCAGCGAGCAAGCCACGGGGCAGGCAGTCCCACGCTCGCTTTGCTTTCTGCCAGGCGTGTTAATTTCCTGCCGAGGAAAGGTGCCAGACTCATCCCACTAATCATCTCTCTGGTGCTTTTCTGCCCGAGATCTCAGACCGCTTTGCCAAGGAAGGGTTACGTCCCTGTCTCCTTCCTGAAGATGGGGAAACTGAGACACGAGAAACTGCTTGGCCAAGGTTACAAACAGCAAGTACCTGGCAGAGCTGGGACTAGAACCCAGGTCCCCTCTCAGTCCAGTGCCCTATCTACTAGGCCACGCTGCCTCCCAGGCCTGGAAACAGAAGCCCTGCAGTTATCCACACGACATGGGCAAGCGTCTGCCCTGTTGCCCCGGCTTTAACCTTGAAGGGCCGTGTATGAAAGAGGAATTCAGCCTGTGGGGTCCAGGCAGGCAGAGCCTTTGGTCTCTCTGCTGGGAATGTTTTATCAGCAGCGCATCGAGACACCAGACACCTAACACCATCGGACGGGGACTGGATACGAAGACGCAGTCTCAGGGATCTGGTTTCTATTACCGGCCCGCTCAGGCAATTCTGCTGCTTCCCCCCTGCCTTAAACCAGCACCATATACAGAGCAGGATGAGTGTCACAGCCCCCTGTCACCCTGGCCCTCTTCGCGAAGAGGGGGACATACCTCAGTATGAAAAGCGAGAGAGGAGACTGAATCTGGTTGAGAATACTCAGCACTTCGCTCCTCCATTGTGCCGGGGACGTGCGGAGAATGGGTTCATCCCCTCTCGCCGGGAGGCCCTTCGGAGACACGACATCCTGCACCCTGGGGAGAAGGGGAGAGCAGATGAAAAACGCATCCAGAGCAGCAAGCAAAGCCAGCGGAATGAATGCACCATTCGGAGAGCGGCATGCCCCCCAGCGACTATAGTTGAAGGACAGCCAGCTGCCAACACCCCATTAACGGTTCTTAACGCGGGTGGCAAGGGGAGATTGTGGACACGCTGCGCTAGGCGCTGCACGGACACTGCAGGGCTGGAGTAGGAAGCTCAGGAAAACTCGGTGATCGGGAAAGCTGCAGCGTCTCTAGTGGGCAGAGCAAAGGGCATGCTGACCCCTAGCGCCTCTGTTTCCTCATATTCCCCCAACTGTCTTGTCTGTCTCCACCCGCCGTCTCTTGTCTTATACTTAGATCATCTGTGCTTAGATCATCCACCTTCCTGCTGTGTTTGTACAGTGCCTAGCACCCTGGGGCCCTGATCTTAGCGAGTGCCGCTAGGTGCTGCTGTGATATCACCGGTGACAGATTCTCATCTAGATGACACTGAATAAACTCAATTTAGCTTACGGGACCACTCCTCTATCTTCCAGCTCTGGGCTGAGAATCGAATCATCTGAGCAATGCCTCCCCCACAGCACCACCAGCTCACTGCACGTTGCTTTAGTCATCTCGACTCTCAGCCTGACAGCAAAGGCAAGGTCACAGGTCGTAATTTGCCAGAGCGAGTGCAGGGGGAGAGGAAACGCCAAAGAGGTGCTAAATAAATGCAGATGAGACTGGTACAGAAGGTACAATCTCTCTTTGCCCCTGATACGGTGTCTTTCATCAGGGGCTCACAAAACACTTTACAGACACTGGGCCAGATCTTCAGTGGGTGTCAAACAGCAGTTGATCCACTAATGTTCCACCACCAGAAACTCTGGCCCATTCATTCTTTCCTGTACATGTGGGAAGAGAGGCACAGGGCAAGGGCTTGTCTACACAGGAAAATTTACCGGCATTACTGTGATAAAGGGCTCTTCAACCTAACAACCAGAGATAACAAGAGCCAGGGGTTGGGAGTTGAAGCGACACAGGTTCAGAGCTAGACTAGAAAGAAGGCATACATTTTTAACAGTGCGGGTTATTAACGACTGGAACAACACGTCAAGTGTTGTGGTGCATTCTCCAGCGGGGGCAATTTTAGAATGAATACACATTTTTCTAAAAGATACACTCTCACTGAAACAAGAATTAATTCAGGGAAGTTCTCCGGCCTGTCTTACACAGGCGGTCAGACGAGATGCTCACAAGGGTCCCTTCTGGCTGTATAATCTACGTTGGCACAGTTACACCGGTATAAAACTGTAAGTGCCCAGTGTGATAGAAGCTAAACCGAAAAAAGCCCACGGGTATGCCGAATAAAAGTGACCACGTGGGGAGTCATACCGGTATCTGATCACTTAGAACTAGGATTCTCCATTTCTGAGACAGGGAAACTGAGGCAAGGAGACGTGACTTGCCCAATTCAAGGATAGAGCCAGGACTAGAACCTAGGTTACACCTGGCTTGGGTGCCTTCTCTGCACGGAGGATTTTCCTCCGACTTGCACTCACACACTTAATCACGCCTGGTGGGATGGACCTGCGGTAGCAACGCAGGTATTGAGGCGGAAGCTGCATTGGACTCCACAGTGGATTTACGTATAGACAGGCTTGGAAGGATTAGATTTTTATCGGTAAATGTTGGTGTCAATTTCACGGTACATACACAAACCAAGGGAGAAAGATTTCCATCCGTAATAATAGAAATTTACAGATAGGCAAAGTTTAAAAAATAATTGTGGTTTGAGAACTTTAAAATTGGAGTTTGAATTAAGGATATTTACTTTGTATATTTTGACATGTGATGTTGATCATTTGTGTTTTAATGGTTAGGAAGTTTTTTGAATCTCAACGTCTACGGTCATTAAATAATTGACATTCCACCCCCCCGATAATTTCCAGCTACTGTGAAAATACAAACAGATAAAAAATTTTAAAAAAGCTTAAAACCAATAATTTTGCACAACTGTGAAAACTGAACTCAACCGAAATTGAAAAAAAAATGTTTAAAAATAAACACAATATTATCCATCGAAATTATAAAAAAATAAAAAACAAATTCTGCCGAGACTAAATATAGGCAGTAGCAAGGGCGCTAGGGCAGACCAGCCATCAACGTCTGAACCACTGTGTTGAGCAGAAATGCTCTGAGCAGGATAAAAATAGCAGGGGCCCTGTCTATATCAGCACTCTCACTAATGGTAAAGAAAGGACCGGAGAGGTCCCACAAAAGGCGAGCGCAGACACAGCCAATGATCTGGGAAACCAGCTCGCTAATGTTTTTAATGGCTGTAATTAACAGAGGTGGTTGGAAAATGTTTTTTTTTCCCCATCCACAGGAAATGTTGAGTTTTAGACATAAAAATCAAAATCTGAAATATTACGGCTAGGAAATGCCTCTGGGCTGCCTGGGAATTGTAGTTCGGGTGCCTCACGCTCCTGTTCGCTTCCAGAGGCCCGATTCCCTGGTTTGACTACATCTCCCGTGATGCACCAGTGTCCCCGCTTGGCAAATGCAGGTGGGACATTCTGGCAGTCGCATTGCCATGATGCATCATGGGAGTTGAAGTCCAGCCAGCGTGCCTGTCCTATGGAGGAGGATAGGAGCATGAGGTAACCGAACCACAACTCCCATGAGCGGCATTTTAGAAGGGAAACATTTCAAATGTTCAGGCTTTCAAATTTCTGATGCAAAATTAAAAACTTTTCCAAGGAAAGCAGACGCTTTTTACAAAAAAATTCATTTAAAGCAGCCCCACCTAGCAGCCCTGATGTCCTGCTGGAAAGCACGTAAGTGGCAGGGTAGGGAATTTATTTAGCTGAGGTTAGTCCTGCTCTGAGCAGGGGGTTGGACTAGATGACCTCCTGAGGTCCCTTCCAACTCTATGATTCTATGATCTCAGGAGTCCTTACTCAGATGTCCCCCCTACCCCGAGGTTTACAGCCCTGTGTCGTTGGATCCTGCGCTCAGTTCTGCTTTATTCTGAAGGTGACAAGGACATGTGATCTAGTGGTTAGAACAGAAAACTGGGGCTAGGTTTGGGTCAAATTCTCCCACCGTTGCAGCCCTGTGTCCTGTTCAAAACCCTAAACCAACCGGCCCCTACTGCAGTCGGAACAACACACATCCGGAGATAGGGTCCAAACAACACAGGGCTGTAATACCGCGAGGAACAGCTGCAAAAGGTGGGGAGGTGAAAGCAAAACTCCGGCGCCAGCCCCTGCGGTAAATAACCTCAGGCTGCCCCCACGTAAGGAACGATACCTCTTGCTGCAGAAGATTCTCTCCTGGAGGTCTCTTGGGGTGTCGGAATGAACTTTCCAATCAAGGATCGCAAGGACGTAACAGAATCTTCTAACCAGCCAGCCCCTGTACCTAGACAGAGAAACGCAGCTCGGTGATTATGGAACTTATAGACATGTGATACATTCAATACATTTCACTATCAAGGTATATCCTTCCAGGGCACTAATAATGCTTATAAGCACTTATATATAGCACTTTTCATATGTAGGTCTCAAAGCACTTCACAATGGAGGTCAGTGTTGTTATCCCCATGGGGAAACTGAGGCACAGAAAGGGGAAGTGACTTGCCCAAGCTCACCAGCTGGCCAGTGGCAGAGCTGGGAATAGAAGCCAGGTCTCCTGCAATCAAGACCATTGCTCTATCCACTAGAAAACACTGCCCCCCATTGAGGGCTCAGCCAATTCCCCACCGGGCGCCTTTCCTTTGACTCCAATGGCATAAAGTCAGTCCCTTAACATGTTCCCTCAGTGGCGTGTTTCATTTCTGTAACGAGCCCATCCCTCCTCCGCGACGTCCTCCCTTTCTGGAACGACTGACGTGTGTGGGAATAAGTCTGATCTCAGTATTTAATCTTTAACACACTTGTTATCTGCCAGAGCTCCAGCCAAATGATAGCTGGGATAACTTTTACTGCAGCATGGTTGAGTGGACAGAGCACTGGACTGGGAACCAGGACACTTGGGTCTAGTGCCTGCTCTGCTCTGCCACTAGCCTGCCGAAGTCCGCTCAGCTCTCCGGCCAAGATTTTCAGAGCGACTTGCAACTGCGGATACCTCATTTCTGGGCCTGATTTTCACAAGGTGCCAAGCATCCGGCCTCTGAAAACCAGGCCCCTTTCACGAGCGTCAAACTGGAGACCCCAAAATTGAGGTGGCCCCAAGGTCGCTGGTCACTTTTGGACATTGTGCTGCCACGCCTCTGTCTCCCAATTTGTAAAATGGGGCTAAAGGTACTTGGTAAAGCGCTTTGAGATCTAAGGAGGAAAAAAGCTATAGAAAAGCTAAGCTCACACATGTATAAAAGCGAGCAGTGTAAGGAAGTGGGGGTCCCATGCTAGGAAGATCTAAAAACCTGGTTGATTTAGGGATCTCTCTCTCAACCCTGGAACCACAGGTCTCAGAGCTTCCTTCTGGGAAAGGATACCCCTGCATTGGGATACTCCTGGATATTCCTGCATCAGCAGCGCAAAGCCCTGCTGTAAAAGTTATTTTCCAGCCCTAACTTCTGATCTCACAAAGGGCAAACGGGCCTGATTTAAACTTTGCGCTCTGTTCAATGCAGCCTTCACGCTGCCAAGACCTGCCCCCATGTCCTGTTAACAGCAACCAAGACTGACGCAAGACCCTGATGGCATCAGGGACTGTTGTGAACTGCAACGGTCACAAATCAGGTACTCAGTCCTCAATCAGTGTCAAGGAATGCTAAGAGACTAAAGGACTTAATTAAGGCCCAACATTTGGCAAGCCACCAGGGCAAGACATGAGCACTGGACCTCAGCAGAAATATTGGAATCCCGGCGAAACAGAGGCTCCATTTCTTGTGGCACTCATGAGATATCGGACACTAAAATCACTGTTCTGATTATTATCTAGCATTCCCATCGCCCCCTTGATTTCAGCATCCGTAACGCATGAAATGCTCTGACCGAGATGAATTATTGAAACCCTTCTCGAAGCTGGCACTGTGAAGTTTCAAGCAGCAGGAAGCACCCGATTTGCAGGAGTGTTGAACAACCACAGACTGCAAAGAAATGGACAGGAGCTGCAGCTCCGCTCAGAATCAAGCCCTTAACCTCTACCTCCAGCATTTGGAGAATTAAACACCATGGGACAAATCCTCAGCCAGTGTAAATCAGGGTAGGCTCCGGCAGACCTCCACTGAAGCCAAATGATTGACATCAGCTATGGATCCGGACCCACGTTGCTTTTGAAGCGTGTGCACGGGAGACCACAGGGGAAAGGAATCAGAACCATCTGATTTTTAACGTCCACCGTCACACAAACGACCGGGGCTAGAAACAACTTGGGCAGACCTACACAAATGCTTTGTAAGCATTTCCCTGCACCGGTCCCAGGGAAGCAATCTCAATGAAAACACTGATCTCTGAATACGCCCTTCCACGCCGGGTGGGAATCTACATGCTTGGTAACAACTAACCACTCTGTTGAATTCCCCTTTTGCTGTGGCTGTTACATTAAAATGAGAGGGGCGGGGGTGGGGGTAATGAATCAAACACTCTCCGCTCCGCTGTTAATAACACTCAGCCCTTACAGGACTGCAGCTTTTGAAAAGCTTTACAAACAATCATTAAAGCAATTAGTTATTAGACTAATTACCACGGGAGGCTAAATTATGAATCCTCCCAGAGGTTTATTATTCCTGCTTTCATTCAGAGGAAGAAGTGACTCGCCCAGGCTCACACGGCGAGCAAAGCAGAGGGTGGAACCCAGGAGTCCTGACTCCCAGAGCTGGGATTGGACCAGGTCTCAATCTCCAGCCTCAGAGGAACATTGAGATAACGTGCAAAGAGTAACACAGAGTGGTGTGCAGGAAATCGCCCCCTTCCAGTCCTCTCCTACCTCACACCCCCATAGTCACCTGGTGTTTTCCTCCGTCACCTGGATAACATTGCAGAAGCCGAGGGAGGGAAGGTGCTTGTGGAAGAAGGATTGCTGAAAGCAGAAAGAGGCACGGCCGTTAGCAGAAATACACCCTGAATAGCAGGGTTTCCTCGTGCACGGAACATAAGAACGGCCACACTGGGTCACACCAATGGTCCATCTAGCCCAGTGTCCTGTCTTCGGACAGTGGCCAATGCCAAGTGCTTCAGAGGGAAGGACTAGAACAGGTCATCATCAAGCGATTCATCCCATCGGGCGTTCCCAGCCTCTGGCAAACAGCCATCCCTGCCCATCCTGGCTAATAGCCATTGAGGGACTGGTTCTCCATGAACTCAGCTAGCTCTTTTTTGAACCCTGTTTAAGTCTTGGCCTTCACTACATCCCCTGGCAAGGAGTTCCACAGGCTAACTGTGCGTTGCGTGAAGAAACGCTTCCTTCTGTTCATTTCAAACCTGCTGCCTGTTAATTTCATTAGGTGACCCCTAGTTTTTGTGTTCTGGGAAGGGGTAAATAACACTTCCTGATTTACTTTCTCCACACCAGTCCTGATTTTATACACCTCTATCATATCCCCTCTAAGTCGTCTCTTTTCCAAGCTGAAAAGTCCCAGTCTTATTAATCTCTCCTCATATGGAAGGAATTACCTTCTCCCCGAGGAATTCACTCTCCTGCCAGGAATCCTCTCTCCCTCCCAGCATGGGGAGGGCAAGCTCCTTCACCCTGCAGCTGCTGGGAGTGCCCGGTGCTACCCAGAGGCCAGAATTAAAACCCATGTGCTTTGGTGCTGGTGAAAGGTGGCAGCTAGGAAGACCCAGAGACTAGCGGCCTCTGTGCAGTCATAGCACAGGTACAGCTTGGGCCGGGGCGGGGCAGGACTCACAGATGACCGCCCCTGCCCAGGAGGGACTAACTCTAGGGGAAAGACCCTATGAAAGCAGAACACACCAACCACTGCCAGGCTGACCCCCTCCCAGTGGTGTACTGGGGGGGACGGGGAGGGGCCCTCGAAGGAGTCGCCCCCTGTTGCAGACAGCCAGGGCATCCTTCCAGCCCCTCCGCCCGTGCTGGGCTCAAGGAGTGAGCCGCAGGGACCAGGGCCCGTCATGCCCCCACTTCCTCCCTGACGCCGGGCAGCCTCCGCTACCCCCACAGCGGGGGAGAGCAGGACACAGGCCCGCAGACCCCCCCCCACAGGGCGCTGCCACTGACGGGGGGGGACCCTATGTAAGTATGACCCGTGGGTGCCAGAGACCCACGGTATGCCACTGCTCCCTTCATCAGCCCCGCCCACTCCCCCAATCTCCCGTCCTTACCCAGCTCTTTGGGGTGCAGGTCTGACAGCAGCGCCCCACGAACGGGCGGTACTTGCCCAGAAAAGGGGTGATGATCTCCAGCTTCACCCCAAAGCCCCAGGGCCAGGTCGTCATCTGAGGAAGAGAGGAAACAAACCCTGTTTATCCCACCCATGCCATCACCCAAAACTCCGGCACCAGAAATAAAAGTTTGCAGCCCATTCCCTTTCCTGGAGATAGGCTCCTAAGTCACTTAGGCTAGGTCAAAGCGGAGCGATCACGGGGACGTCACCCGCCTACCTCCTCTCTTTCGAGAGAGAGAGATCGCCACCTCGCCGCACAGCTGCAGTCGGGTTCCATGTGCTGCGATCATGCTGCACGTCCGCGCTGGCGCCTTGCCTCGCCACAAAGGCTTCTAGGTGAGTAGCCCAGGGTTCGTAGAGCTGGCACCCTCGGT
Organism: Emydura macquarii macquarii; assembly: GCF_026122565.2. Classification (NCBI taxonomy): domain Eukaryota; kingdom Metazoa; phylum Chordata; order Testudines; family Chelidae; genus Emydura; species Emydura macquarii. Next base: position 681,519 of record NW_027133394.1, read on the forward strand.
GGCACTCCGGGCTCCAGGCCGCAGGACATTGTGGGACAACTCATCTGTCCCCTCTAAGGATTGTGGGTGGAAATGGCCTGACCCCGGGAAATTCATTTCCTGTCCCCTCTTTGGCCTCTAAGGCTCCCACTCACCCTAGCAACTTTTCCCCCTCATCCGCTGGTGTTTAGGCATGAAGGATGAGGCTTGCCAAGCCGAGTGGATTTGGATACTCAGTTCCCATTCGCTTTAATGGGAACGTGGGCTCCAAATCCCTTAGGCCACCTGGAAAATCTCAGCCCCCCTCTGCAAGAAAATGAGCCTCGTGTTGGGACCCATCCAGCTAGCGAGCCCTTTGGACCTTAGATGCTTTCCACGCTCGCTATCCCATGGTGCCTCTTGCAATAACACAACCTTTCACCACAGGCTTCGGAGCCTTTGCGCCCAGAGTATCCCTTCTGCTCCAACTCCCATTGATCCAACCCCCGGCCCCAGCTTATCTGATTACAAGTGCCCATCTGAAGACACAGGGGTGGCACTGGGTGTCCCTGTCACCCTCCTCCGGCTCACAGCTGCCCCCTGCCCGGCTACCTGCTGGTACCCTCCCTCCAAGGGATCACGTACGTTTCTCTGGGGCAACTTCCCAGCCAGCAGGCTGCGGGCGGCCGAGTCCCGCCGGGTCAGGGCCATGGCTCGCCCAGATCTCAAGCGCAGGCTGGATCAGCGGCACGGGTGGGACAACAGAGTCCGCGGAGGGGAACTGCGAAGACACAGACAAGAGGACACCGGCCGGTGTGAGAGACAAGCAGGCACCCGGAGAAATCTCACCACCGGACAGCAGCCCAAAGCGTTGCAGGGAGAGGAAGGGGTGTCCAGGGATTCGGCTGCTTGCTCAAGATGCCAGATCTGCCACAAAGGCCCCCTGGGACCTCATCTGGCCCAGCAGTGGCCTGAGGCCTGGCAAGTGGGAACGGCTCTTTCAGGGGAAGAGGGGGATTGTACAAGAGACCCCTGCAATGGCTCTGCGTGACCGTGGCAGGTGGGGCTCCGAGCAATCAGACTAGCCTCCCACCCTCTGTATTTACTGCACGCTCAGGCTCTCTGGTCTTAGCCGGAGACGGGCAAGGCTGGGCCGCAGATCCCCGGGAGAGGAAAACGCCTTTCCCAGCTCGAGACGCCTGGGGAGGAAAGACTAACTCCTCGGCCGAGAAATCAATTGTTCTGCAGCTTGTATACCACACAAAGAGAGGAAAAAAACCAGCAGCCAACGCGCCCAGAGCCCCCAGGAGAAGAATCTACTCTCTTTGTAATTCAGCTCCAATATCGTTACAATCGACTTTTCCCTCCCACACCCTCCTCGCTCTCACATGGAGATGCCAATCTCTACCAGGAAACCGAGTGCACCCGAGGTACAGAGCAGCGAGCGAGTTTCCAACAACCAAATCCTCCCTGGGAACGCAAAGGAAGGAGAGAGAGAGGCAGGCAGGACACTGGACTGAGACTTGGGAGACCTGACTGACTGGCTGGGCCACCTTTGGCCACATCAATTTGCTGACCCCTGCCTCAGTTTCCCCATCCGCTTTGCCTGTTTAGACAGTAAAGCTCTTCGGGTCACGTACAGCACCTTGAACAACAGCGTCCCCACACATCAAACACAAGGACAGCAGATTTCCCCGTCAGGATATTTTCCTAGCTCGTAAGTGTCCCAAGCGGCAGAGACCCAGGCTTCACAGGCTAACGGATCTCACCGCTAGGAAGCTTTAATGTTCACTCCCCTTTGCTTAGTTCCATTCCGTCACTCCTAGAAATTATACTCCCCAAAGCTCCCTCCGTTCTTGGCACAGTGCCCGGATGCCTCCGAAATCGGGCATCATTGGCGGATAATCTTTTGCCCTTTAAATCAATCCCACCAGCCCCTCAATCATTTTGTTGGCAGCTTTGCTCTGAGTTCCCTCCAAATCCCATTTGTTGCGGCTGCTTACAGCACCTGCTGGTGTCTTGCAAAGCAATCGGGGAGCAGAGCTGCATTAGGTGGGAGAGAAGGGCAAAGAGGCTCGGGAAAACCAGGCTCCTTCTCCAGCGTCAACGGGGCGTCACAACCAGACTCTTCTTCCAACCCTCCTGAAGGGCTTGAAGAACAGGGGAAGGTCCCGTGGCCGTGGCCCTGCAAGGGGGCCTGGGCTAGACATTTCACCTCATTTTACAAGTGGGGAGCTAAGGCCAGGAGATGAATAAGCCTGCCTTGGCCGCCTTTATTTTGAGTGTAAGCTCTTCGGGGCAGGGACTGTCTCTCGCTATGTGAATGAGGCCCTGGCTTAGTGGGTCTCATTAATGGGTTACTGTGATACCATGAATACATAATAAGGTTATTTGTGGTCATGGTGCCTGGGGTTACCCCAGTGTCCTGGTCAGATTCCCGTGTGGCTAATTCCATGCTGCCTCCCCCCTACAGAGACAGAATCCTGCTTCCTCAAGCAGCCCCATCACCAGAAACACAGGCTCACCGCCAGCCAACTACACTAAGAACATTGTATCAGAGTGTGAACGCCCTGCACAGACGCCTAGAGTTAAGGTGGTATAGCAGTTTCCATTCTAAGCCCCTGTTTTCACAGACTGATACGTTTCTGACACGTCCTCCCCCGCCCACGCCTTTTGAGTTGTAACGCTCCAAGCGTGTGGCCTGGATTCTCTCCTGCCTAGCATTTGTGAGTGGGGAAGCAATTCACATTTGGTCATATTTTACTTGCATTTTGCACTCACTGGGTCCTCCATATTCTGCTTTCAGTTACCACCAGGTGCAAATCAAGAGTAACCCATGGGAGTCGAGGGAACGACTCTGAACTGACACCCAGAGAGCAGAATCTGCTGCACTTTGCACAGCTTTAGATGAGGACAGAAAGTGCCTGGACGTGGAGAAATCAGGGGCAGGGGTGTCCTCACTCAAAGTTATTTTTAAAAATATCCATGGTTCTCGCTGTTTAACATACAGCGGCTCTGTTACAAAAGGAAGTTTCATATGCACGTCCTTTCTCTTCCCCAACTAAAATTTCAGAACCACCCTCGCCGTCTAGCCATAAAAACACAGAGTGGTTACCTCCTATTCTAACTTGTTGGCCACCCCTGTTATTTAACCCAGTATTTCCCAAACTTTTGAGAACCGAGTCCTCCTCATCCCACCCCCCAAACAAGGAAATGAAACCAACCACATCCCCCGGCAACCCTGTCACATCCCCACAGGGAACCTTAATACAGTTCTTCCTCTCCTTTCTGAGACATCACCATTGACACATCTTGAAGGTTTCCCTCTCAGGTCTAAGACCTAGAGACTTGCTTTAAAAAAAAAGAAAGTTGAAACCCTGGAGAACAACGAAGAGGTCTCTCCAAACACCCCCCGAGAGTCCTTTGTGCTATTCCCCAGGGGCACACCCCACGCTTTGGAAAACACTGGCTTAAGCGAAAGCCCCTTGGTTCTATTATTACTATCATGCAGACAACTTCCCTCCTTCCCCCACAGCACACGTGCAGACAGGACAGCCGTCCCAATGCCTTGCGAACCGCAATTGCCACGCTATACCCACCCTGCACTGGAGACGATCCACACAAGCAACCCACGGTCTAACATAGGTTCTTTGTCCGGATCGAGCTGACGAGCAGACGCACATGCACAATTGCGGCCCGAAATGAAACGCTTACAATGAAAACGGAATTAAGCATTCAGTCCCAGCTCTACGGCATGAGCTTCCTTCTCCTTTCTCAGCACGGGGCTGGGCTGCAGTCATCGCCCGGGCAAAACTCTGACGGACAGCCATGCCCAAGTGAGCACTGCAGAATCAGGGGGCAGCTTGTGGGAATGGGAGGGGGTCAGCTCCCCGCTGTGCCTCTGACTGGGTGCGTGATCTTGGGCAAGACACCTTCGGCCTCGATTCTCAGAAGTCCTGAGCTCCCACGACTCCAGCTGCGGTTAAGGGGAGCTGCGGGTGCTCAGCGCCTCTGAAAATCCGGCTCTTGCTCTCTCTGTGTCTCAGTTCCCCATCCGCACTAATGATCTTAGCACACAGGGAGCGTTAGGAGCATAAATCCATTTATGTACGTCAGACGCTCAGATACTACAGGGTTGGGGTGGGCACCACAGAAGAACTTAGACAGGCTTGGAGAGATTCCTCTAGTTTAACCATGTATTTGGAGAGGCGGGGATACCTAGCGGGCAGAGCACTGGACTGGGCATCAGGAGACCTAGGTTCGATTTTCCCAGCTCTGCAGGTGACCTTCAGCAAGTCCTGTGCTCCTCTGTGCCTCAGTTTCCCCACCACCACCATCTTTTGTTTGTTTAGACTGTAAGGTCTCTGGGGTAAGGACTGTGAATGTACAGCACCGAGCGTGATGGGGCCCTGGAGCCTCTAGAGCTACTATAATACAAATGACAATTTGGCTCTACGTTAGTCCAGTGTTTAGCACCCTGGGGTCCTGCTCAACGCCCATCTCTCTTTGGTACTGACACGGCTCCCGTTACCTACTATCTGAGCAGCTCTCACACTAACAGAGTTATCCTCCTGGGAGGCCACGCAGGGCTAGTACCCCCAGTGTACAGAGGGGGAACTGAGGCCCAGAGAGGCCATGTGGCTTGCCCAGGGTTGCACAGGAAGTCTGAAACCTAGGCCAGTGCCCTAACCACTGGACCATCTTTCCTCTCCTGGGGCTCATTGCGCTCCTGCAAGACAAATCACAAACCGGACAACAATCCCTCGGTATCGAGTCCTAGGATCCAGGTATCGTCCTTCAGCAATTGCATGAAAAGCACCATCCCAACTGAAGCTCAGCCCACAAGACGAGCACTCGGTGAACAAGGAGATAGGGCTGGCGTCCAGGGCTTCTCTGCAGCTCTGCTACTGAATCCACTCCTGAATCTTCCTACAGCATCTGCTGAGTACCTCCAAGGGAGCAGCGTAGCGGGAAGAGGTTAGTCTGGGGGGGAAGGATTATAACTGGATCATCACCCAGCTGATCTTGCCTGTTAGGGAAAGATTTAAGTCCCCCACTTGCTGCTCCTGGAAATCTGTCGCTTTGAATATCTGTAAGACTCTCCGGCTTCAATTCTCAGTATTTGCCGTCTTTAACGGCATTTCTCAAGCCTATCCCAAGCAGCTGGGCATACCACCTCAGTCCAAAAGTCCCAGCTACACTATGCCAGGGAACCAATTACATTATTCCACACTATGCAGCATAAATGGTACCTGTGTTTTACCCATTTGAGGAGATGGCCCTGGTACCGTAGGCCTAAGCAATGCCCCAAATCATCCTATTAAGAATCCCATCTCACCAGAGACTAGACACAGTCAAATTTCAAGGCTAGAAGGACCTTTGCGACCATCTAGTCTGACCTCCTGCATAACCCCGGCTATAACATTTCACCCAGTGATGGCTGCATCAAACTCATGCCTTGTGGTCCCAGCTGGAACGTACCTGACATTCCTCCAAATGTCCATAAAACACTGCCTGTAATACAGCATCTCAGTAACAGCTCTATAAAGGGATTCTCGGGACTTTCAACACAACATTTAGACTTGGGAGGAAGACAGTGCTACAGAAACCTAACACCAGTAGGAATTTTTTAATCTGTTAGCCAATATGTACGTGTGATACGTACTGCACACTAAATGAATATGCATTACACATTACATTTTATATACATGTTAGCACAAAGCTTTATATATGAATGGTTCGGTAATTACTCTTATTTACTTATGCTAAGTATCCCATAGCATTTTGCAAAGTGAAGTCAGTTTTGGCGCTAACAAACATGAAATCTGTCAAAGTCAAGATACAGTTGTTCTATATCTTAGTACAGGTACCTTCACGGCCAACTGCAGTATTCAAAACAAAGATAAGAAAAGTCCAGAATAAAACCACAAGTTAAGGAACTGTTACAAACTGGTTGGTTGGATTTTAGTGACGCAACTCGTAAAACCATACTATAAATACAGCTGGTTTAAATGCATATTTCGGAAACACACCTTCTGTGTCAAGGGAACACGCTGCAAGATAAGAATCGCTTCCCCAGACAGAGGGTATGTATGTCTGCTTTTCGTATTGTACTGTTTTATCTTTAGACAATACATTTGCCTACATTTGGTTATTTGGTCTCTTGAACGTATGCATGTATTCAAAAGAACTAGCTACGCTTTTAGCCAGTATAATTTGGTGAGCCAGGGAAAAGCCATTTTCCAAGCATTAGTCAAACCAATTTGGCACAAGGTCACAACCTGGCTGTTTGGATTTGGGATAGTGATCTCATAGAGGTTGAATTTGGGGGGTTACAGGGCCTAAATCCACTGACAGCAGGCTAGCCTGCAGGAAGGGGAGAATTTATATCAAGCGCTACTTTAGCAAATAACTGGGTAACAAAGATTACAGAAAGCAAAAACTGCTTTCTGGGCACAAAGCCATGCTTTCAGAATATATAAAAATTGATTACAGGTGCAACATTGCTTTTTGGGGACAGAACAGAATGGCTGACAACAGGAAATAATTAAACAATCAGTAAGTCATATAAGTACATTAAGCCAATATTTTCAAATCTGGGTACCTAAAGCTGGGCATCTCCAGCTCTATTATAGCACCACAATAATACCCAGATCTTCTCTAGCGCTTTTCATCCATGGATCTCAAAGCACTTTACCAAAGAAGTCAGTATCGTTATCCCCAAGCTACAGATGAGGAAACTGAGGCACGGGAACGGGACATGACTTCCCCAAGCCACCAAGCAAGCCACTGGCAGAGCCAGGAACAGAATCCAAGTATTTCAAGTTCCCGCCCAGTGCATGATCCACTAGGAAACTCAGCCTAACGGCAACCGACGTCAATAGGAACATTCACAGGGCATATTCACGGGAATATTTATAAGTTAAGCATCTGCTTAATTCTTTGCGCAATCAGGGCCTGAGATAACAAAATAAGTGGCCTGATTTCAGAGATCCTGTACACCCTTCAGTTTCACTGCATGGTAGGTTAAGGCTCTTCTCTATGCACTCAAGACCCCAATCTGGTAATTTACATGTGGACAGACTTCTGACTTTAACAGAGTTCCACGTAGATGAAGCAGTCTGCCAACACACTGTCAATTGCAGAACTAGGGTCTAAAAAACAGGGATCCAGATGCCTCATTTTAAGGCACTCGCGTTTGAAAATTAGAAGCCAAAATGTAGAGAGTTTTAGCCTTATACACTTTCCTTTTTTTGCAAATGATTTTGCTAGTTCATAAACCAGAAAAGTACCTTTTTTAACATCAAAAAGAACAATTTATGAAAGGGGGAAGAAACAAACACCTCAACAACTTAATAGGTACAAAAAAATAAATAGTAATAATAAATTAAACAGGAAAAAATCCCCAGGAAATGTGCTCCCAAGTGAAATATTTCCATACAAATTAATATAAAAAAAAATCCACTGAGAAGAGTTTGGATTTAAAGATTCCTGCTTCAGTGTCCGCAACCCAAACATTGCAGCATCATGCCAGCAAGAGAGCCAGAAAGCAAAAATCAAGCAGAAAAAAAAGGAGAAACTATTGTCTGATTTGACTTAACATACAAAAGGTAACAACCCGAAGGATGAAATGTAAATTAAATATTTTAAGTGCTTGCTTTGTAATAATTTGTTGCTGTTAATAACACAGAGTAGGACATTTGTTATGTAATTTGGAAGGCAGAAGGGTGTAGTGGATTGGGCAAGTCACTTCTCCTCTCCTGCCTCAGTTTCCCCTCCCACCCCATGTCTGCCTTATCTAACTTCTTCAGTCTCTTGATGTGTGCATGTCCAGAATCCTAATACAATGGGGTCTCAGTTAGGGCTTTGAGGCATTATTTTAGAACACAAATAAACAACAACAATTTAATCTGACGGTGTCCCTTAAAAGCTGGGGAGGGGGAATATTTTCTGAGTTTTCTGAAATTTCTCCTGCGTATTATTACAGTGACATGGGCCACTTAACCCATGACAGCCCCGCAGAGGTGCAGAAAGTGGCTAACGCCTAGATTTGTAAGCCGGCTGGGGCAAGGGCTGTCTTTTTGTTCGGCGTTTGCATGGCCTCCTGGGCATTAGCGCAGCATATGTGTAAGTGTTTGCACGAACAGCGCCTGATTGTGGAAGCTTTCAGCCATTTGTCAGTTATTCAAGTGTGGAGCTGGGGAGAGGGTAGCAGGGCAGGTGGTTAGCTCAATTAAGAAAGCCTAAGGCTGAGTTTAAGAACACGACTTTTCATTGCACTCAGATCTCTTTTAAACGGCCTCTCTTTTCAGTCGCCACACTCAGCTCGTACAGCCTGTGCTAAAGACCTCTCTGAGGAACGCCCGGTCTGCCTCGCTCGAAAGGGTTTGATTTAGGAACCACAGAGGTTGAGGGAAGTACTAATGACCGGCTATCTACAGGCAGGGGCTTCCTGTGATGGGGAGGAGAGAGAGGAGAAGCCCCCCTTATGGATGTGGGGTACAACCCGAACCCAATCCCAGTCAGCCGTGATGAGAGTGTGACGGAGGACGCAAAGCAGACCAACTGTGGGTGTGACCAGCCTGGACCGGGGCCCTTAGATTCCCGGACATTGTGTGTGGCGCTGTGTGGAGCCAAGTGGCCATGATATGACCCGTATGATCTAGCAGAAGGCAGGGAGACGGAGAACGCCAGCTCTGCACACTGGATAGTACCGTGGAACCCGATGGTGACCTGGTGAAGGGCAGGGGGTCCCGTGCACTATACGTGGCCCGGCAGAGCGAGGGAGGGGGCAGGGGGCTGCATTCACTGTACATGGCCCGGTGGGGCAGGGGAAGGGACGGGGGCCCCATGCACTGTACGTGTCCTGGTGGGGGGCCCGGGCCCATACACTATGTGGAGCAGAGGAGGGGGCAAAGGTCCCATACATGGTCTGTGGCCCGGTGGGGCAGGGGAGGGGTTGCATATGCTGTACATGGAGTGAAGGAGGGGGCAGAGGCGCCCATGTACTGTACGTGGCCTGGCAGAGCAGGGGAGGGGGCGGGGGTCCCATACATGGGCTGTGGCCAGTGGGGCAGGGGAGGGGTCACATCCGCTGTACATGGAGCAGAGGGGGGTGCGGGGGGGCATGTATTGTACTTGGCCTGGTGGGAGGGTCCCACACACTGTACACGGGTAGCCTGGCAGAGCAGGGCAGGGCAGGGGGCCCCATACACTGTATATGGCCCGGTGGGGGGAGGGGTTTCCATACACTGTACATGGAGCTGAGGCGGGGGGGGGGCCCATACACGGTATATGGCCCGATGCCCCTCCCCCCGCGGCGCGCGCGCTCACCCAGGCCCTGCTGCCTGTAGCCGCGGCCGCCTCCACGTGCGCTCACGCGCCGCAGGCGGAGCCCGGAGGGAAGCAGCGCCCGGCCCGGCCCGCGACCAGCTCAGCTCGCGCCGCAGGGAGGGAGCCTTGAACGCACCCCGCCCAATGCAAGGCGCGCGCTCAGCGGGACCCCCGCCTCGCTGCTCCCGTCCCGCCAGGTCCGTCTGTCCTTCCGCCCTGTCCCACGTTCCGCGCTGCCGGCAGCGTCCCGCCCCCGCCCCGTCGAGCCCATGCAGCGCCAGCGATCCGTTTGCACGGCGCCCCTCACCGCGCCATGTGGACAGGAGCCGGATTCGCCCTGTGGGACGCGAATTATCTTCCCCAGGGCCGTGTGCCCCCTCCCCGCCCCCCAGCTCCTTCCGCACACCAGGAGGAATTGTACAGCGGGGTGGTTGGTTGGTTGGATTGGGCAAGGAACTTTGCACCTGCCTGCCTCAGTTTCCCCACCGGGCAGGGAGGGACGCACCACCCTATAGTGTAAGGTGCGTTTTTCATGCTAGAAAATTACCTGGTCTGTTGGGCCCAGATCCTCCAGGGTCCTAATTCCCACGGATTTCAGTGTTAGGTAGGCTCAGTCTGAAGGAACAGGCCTTGGTTGTAGGTTACAGGTCTAGGGGAATACTGACCAGCATAGGGCGGCGGGTAAGGGGGAGATTTCCAACGCAGCCCAAGGATTCCCATTAAAAGGAAGCCTGAAACATGCCCAGCATCCATATGTGCAGCCCATGATAACAAACGATATCGATCCTCTAGGGCTGTGATTTTCAACCTTTTCTCACTGGCAGACCCCTCAAAAATTTTAAATGGAGGTGTGGATCCCTTTGGAAATCTTAGACATCGACAGGTTGGAAACCACACTGCTCTAGGGTAGCTTTCATTTCAGGCACTCAAAGACCCTTACAAACACTAATTAACCTTAGTATTAATTATCATTTGCATTACATAATGTCCAGAGGCCCCTCAGAGATCAGGGCCCTGTTATTCTAAGCATGATATAAATATTTATTCCCAAGCCCGTCCCTGTCCCGGAGAACTTACAACTGAATTTTGCAATAGCCCCGTAAATTCAGTGCAGTGAAATCTGCACAGAGCACTAGCAATCGCCCTCTTTAAAGCAGTGAATGTATTTTATTGAGGGCGGACTCTCTCAGACTTCACTGAAATGGATTCTGTTTTGATGAAACAGCGTATTTCAACCAACACTGCTTCTCTTCCTGTACCCAGTCAGGGCCCAACACAACAAAGTGTGTATTAAAACGCTTAGAAGAAATGTCAAACTTGTGCAACGGCCCCTTTTATATCATCAGTATTTTGGCTTCTTTCAGTTTGTTTTACCCAGACAAAAAGGCAATTAGAGAAAAGCATGGCTCAAATGCCTTTCTTTACATAAAAATGGCCTTTTGGGGTTTTTTTATTTTTGACTGATACAAGCATAAAAAAATAATCATTCAGAACTCACAAAGACATCAGCACGGGTTGGTTGATTGGTTTGTTTTTACAGATACAAGCACAAAAAATTAATTGTTCAGAACACATCCATACATTTTGCCGTCAGCATAAAAATGGCCCAAACTATTTTTCCCCACAACAGGCTGGTTTTTTTTTAGGAGAAAAGCAAAAATGCAGTGACTTTCTATGCCAAGTTTCAAAGTGGAACAAATTACGAAAAAAGCTGAACTGTGGCAGCATTAAAGACGTCTGAAAACAGGGTATTTTTAAGTGCTGACACAGTCTCCATCACAGCGCCGCTAGCAGGCGGGCACGAGGATAAATACCCTGCACGTTTGCGCTGAAAAGGTTTCTGCGTTTTCAGATGCGGTGAAATGGTGCGGGAGAGTAAACGAAGGGGAACGACAGGCTCTGGTTTGCTGCATAGCAAAGGCTGACCCCGCTGCAATAGTCTAGCGTTAATGAGGAGAGGGGAAAGGAAGGAGTGTGTGCTGAACTCAGAGAAAAAACACCCAGCGGAAAAGGCCCAGCCAGAAGGATGTGCTGCCGGGAATCTGATTCTGCTTTCATTCATCCCAGCGCAGAGCCTATATACATCACTAACATCTCATTTGATCACCGTGGCAGAGTGGGTCTCCGGCCTCCCAGCCCCATTCACCTTCCTATGATCACAATGCCTCTCTAATATACTTGTCATCCAGCAGATACGGTGCTGGCCTTTCCCACAGGGGGTGAATTTCACCCGTGCGCCATGGAACACTGTGGTCTTTGGCAGAGTCATTCCTGATGCGCACCAGCGTGAGCGAGGGCCGAATCAGATCCCCGGTGCCATCAGCTTGACTTGTCACTGAAAAACCCAGTGGAAGCTAGCTGGTGGGCACGGCAGACCTAGAGAATGAGTTTGGTGGTTGGAGCTCAGCTAACTTTGGGATTGGGGAAGCTAGGATGGCTCTTGAGAGGGGGGGTGATACCGAGCAGGCCAAGACTAGCAAATGGCAAACAGAGAGGCTGTGTGATCAGAAAAACAAGTATGGGGGCTGGGACCCAGGACTTCTATTCCTGGTTCTGCCACTGTTCTGTCGTGTGACCTTGGGCAAGTCACATTCCCTCTCTGTGCCTCAGTTTCCTTAGCTGTTGAAGGGGCTCATGATACCGACTGATCTCCCAGGGCCTCTATTCTCCAGCTGCCAGATTCAAATAGCTCCCACTGGTTTCATGAGAAAGAACAAGCAGAGGCTCCAGTTGGCTTCAACGGGAATTAACGGCACCTTGTGCTGGGAACAGGAAGGCCCCGCAAGCGCTGGGAAGTTTTATCCAGTGCGTGCAGCCTGTGAGGTGCGGCCCTACGGAGCAGGGAGTGTTCCCGTCGCTTTCCAACGCCCGCCCCCAGCCGACGCAGGGAGGCGTGCCGAGAAACCAACTCACGGCCACCTCACCGGAGCAGCCTCCCCACTGCCTGGGCCACAGACTGCCGGAGTCCACGGGAATCTTTCCCACTTCTGGCTCGTGCCGAAGCTTAGCTGAAGGCCTGAGGCGTCCCCGTAGCCCAGCTCGTCAGTACCACTCGTAGCATCACGAGGGGCAGGAGACGTTGGGGCGCTAGAGGACCGAGCGTCCTGCCTCCATAGCGATTCCCACCCGATCCGGCTGAGGGGGCGAGCAGGGCGAATGTCCTCGGCCCCTCTGCCCTCCGCCCACCAGCCTGTCGCAGGGTGTGTCTGTGCAGGGACGTCGCACGCGGCCAGCCAGGGTGTGAATCCACAGCGCGCTAGCCTGCTGAGCGCTCGCGGCTGTACGCCAAAGGCCCTTTTCCACCCCAGCTTACCACACGCTAAGTCTCTGTGTAGACAAGCCCTCAGTCACCCCCCAGACCGCCTCCCTGGGGCTTTGGTCCTTGTGAACTGAATTTCCAGAGGCAAGTGCTGTGTCTCTCTCCTTTTTCCTCTCTTTCCTTCTCTCCACCTCCCTCCCTCGCCCCGCTCAGAGCTTGCTTTCTCCAGGTGATGATCACAGCACCCCGTGTCTCTCTCTCCCGCCCTCGTGGGGATCCCCAGTGCTCCCTCTCCGTGGTTAATTCAGGAAGATCCTTCCCGTGGCATCCGTTTCCAGCAGTTCCGCACTCCCCCGGGGTCACAGCCCTGCGCTTGGGCTGGGAGCATCCCCTTTGCTCCGATTCTCAAGCATTCCGATACGTTTCTCCAGGGCCCAATCATCTCTTGAGTACAGCGTTACTCTCTGCAAGTCAGATCTGGCCATTCGTTCTCCGTGCTTCTGGCACTAAGCCGTCTCCACTCTGAGACATCAGTGTGGATGTCTGTGTTACTAATTCCATCCCTGGAGCGCCCCAGTTAATTGCCCAGTGAAATTCATCCGTGCAGCCTCCCAGTTGGAAAATTACACGTCTCCTTCCACTTTGCAAACACTCATTAGATGAGTCTGACAAACCCGACACCAGGGAAACTGAAGCATGGAGAGGCTAATGGCAGAACTGGTCAAAAATGTCCTGTCCAAAGGTTTTCACCATGATGGCTTTTTGGACAAAATGGAAATTGTTATGGAAAATGGTTTTGTCAAATTTGGGGAGTAGGATTGGTCTAAATGTTTTGGGGTTTAACAATGGGGAAGGGGGGACTTTTTTGGACAAAATCTTGAAACATTTCAGAAAAATTTAATGAAAATGAAAAAAAAAATATTTGTTTTTGTTGAGCTTTTTCGGGGGGGCGTCCCAATGAGCTCATCAGAAGACTTCAGCGGAGCCCCAATGGTGGGACACAGGGAGTGCGCACAGAAAGTTAGGGGGGCTCACAGGTGTAGGTAGCATCTAGGAGCTCTCCACTCTGTCTCCAGGAGCTACGGTCTAGGGAACACCTGTCAGGTGCCCAGACCATCCCAGAGGTGTGCTCGCTGGAGTGCTAGGTATTAATTAGTTCAGCAAGGCAAAGCCTCTTCCAGTTTTTTAAATTTCTGGATCCAGGCGCTGGCCTGGAGCCCTCGAGCTACTGATTTAGAAAATAGTAAATGCTAATCCGATCATTAAAAGGCTCAGCTGGATTTGATGAAATGAAAGCCCAAACCCCTCTGTAATGCCTGGGCTGAGAACTCAGGTGTTGGTTCCAGGTGAGCAGTTTCTCAGAGATGGGGACATTTCCCGTTTCCTGTCTGTGGAACTCAGTGGCTGCTTCCAGGGCATTCTCTCAGCTAAAGCAGATCTCTCTCCAGGAAAACAACACTGGGCTTCTGCACCATTTTGTTCCAGGCCTGAAATACTTGATTATTCGTTTCCGTCACCAAAGCGCCTCGAGGCCCCAGTCAGGATTGGGGCCACAGTGTGCTAGGCGCTGTACACACTTGTAACGGAAAGACAGCCCCTGCTCCGGAGAGTTTACAATCTTCCTGCTGCTTTTGTTTGACTTAGAGAAACAGCAAGTTCTACCTTCCCTATATTTGCTAAAGGGTGACCAAAGAGAGATCTTTCGCAGCCCACCGTTCAAGCAATGGGATGGCAAATCTTTCACAAAGAGATTTTTTCTTCCAACTGTTCATCAAGCATTTGAGTTAAACAATGCTTACCCAAAAGAAACAAAAAACAAAGAGTTTTAATCAGCCTCATTGGACCTCCCAAGAACCTTTCCCTCCAAATCATGGTTTCGATTTCATAAAGCTAACTGCCCATAGATTTTTTCAGAAAAGGGGATAAAATATGATTTTCTACTGTTGAAAAACAAGCCAATTATTAATTTTTAAAACACCATTTATGTCTTCTTTAAGCATCATAAAACCACCAAGAGCGGTACAGTTTTATTTTCCTGTGCAGGTCCCTTTCAATTCTGAAGCCGTTTGATGAAATTTTAAATAGCAACCATGTGAATCATTTCACTGCTGTTCAGTTTTAGCAGAAACATCCATCTAGTCTGGGATTGTGGATGGATCCTGGGATTATGGGTGGAGTTTGGGGGGGCGATCTATTCTTTATTCCATTCCTGGTTATCTTTTAGTCTTTTACTCCAACAGAGCGGCCTGGGTGAAATGCATTAAACAAACTTGAGCTCTCCTCTCTGGGTCTCAGTTTCCCCAGGAGACAGGAAGGGTGAGCCAGTGGTTAGGGCACTAGTCCAGGACTCAGGTTCAATTCCCTGCCACAGAGTCTCTGTGTGACCGTGGGCAAATAACTCTATGCTTCAGTTCCCATCTGTACAATGTGGCTAATATCACTGCCCTATCTCTTGAAAGGATAAATATATTCAAGATTGTGAGGTGTACAAATGCTGCAGGGACCGGGGCCATATGAGATTTGTCTCATCTATAAAAGCAGAGAGATCATTAACTAGCCCATTGGAGAAGTGTAAATAATAACAAATAGCTCCTATCTACTTCTGCTCATCAGTAGATCTCAAGGAGCTTTACAAAGCAGCTCAGTATCATTTTACAGCTGGGGAAAGTGAGGCACAGAGAGTGACTTGTCCGAGGTCACCCCGGAGGCCAGTGGTGGGCCAGGGATTGAACCCGGGTTCCACTAGATTGGTTGAACAGGCTGTGAGGCAGAATTAACTAATATCTGTTAACCACGCTGAGATCCTTGGATGGGAGGCAAATATTCTTAATAACCTTATCAATGGACCACGTATAAGGATCTTCACAGGCTCTTGAGCCTAGCTGAGAAAGGGAGAACAAGAACCAATGGCTGGAAGCTGAATCATAGAAGATGAGGGTTGGAAGAGACCCCAGAAAGTCATCTAGTCCAACCCCCTGCTCAAAGCAGGACCAACCCCGACTAAGCCATCCCAGACAAAGCCAGACAAATTCAAATCCGAAGTAAGGCACCAGTTTTTAACGGTGAGGGTGATTAAGCATTGGAACCACGGGGAGTGGTGGATTCTCCATCTATGTTTTCACGTGAAAAGTGGATGCCTTTCTAGCCGCTGTTCTTGATTCAGACACGGGGTCAGTGGGCTCAAAACGGGCAACTGGCTGAAATTCTCTGGCCTGTGATATGCAGGAGGTCCCTTCTGGCTTTAAAAGCTGTGAATTAAAATCTGTGGCTCTAACGTCCCTCCATCCATCACCACAAAACCAAATGCACTCTCCGCTTCGTCTTCTGCCAGGTGCTGCTGCTCAATATATTGGAAAGGAGAAAGAACCCACTCAACATGGCAGGAGAGAACAAAAATAGCAGCCATCGACCACATGTTCCGAGAATCAATGAGCAAGAAGAGCTTTTGAAACTCCTAGGGCAGCGGCTCTGCTTTTGATCCCTCTCTGGAAGCACAAAGCACGGCCCTGACTGGACTCTGGAGACACGGTAGATGCCTACTAGATTATAACCATTCCTGAGTCCTTTAAAATAAATAAAATCTGCCCAAGATCATGGAGAATCCAAAGAGACATAGGTCCATCTGGGACAGATTCTGATCTCACCTGAGGTCAATGGAGTTAACTCTGGATTTACTCTGGGGTCAGTGAGATGCTAATCTGACCCATACACAAAACTTTATGCACGAGGGGTTAAGCAGGTGCCTAGATTTTATGCTGGCCTCCTGCCCAGGGGTGAATTTCATCCTTCTCATATACAGCCCTGACAGTTCTTTCCCTCCCTCCTGACTAGAAGGCAGTGTCTTTTGTTCTTAAACAGGATCAGGGATGCTATCTGCTATAGCATTCAGCCGGCAGGACAGAAGGAATTTTGCAGGGCTGGCATATGACACCCACTACGCATCTAGAGTTTAGTGATTGATATTGTAATACACGATTTTCAAAGGAGGCTAGTGCTCTGGGGGAAGCCAACATTAGACACCTCACTGTTCAGAAATGGCTGAGCTCCGGCTCTGGCTCTAGGGAAAGCAGGGCCCCCCCACCCCAAAAAAACCACAACAACATTGTGGCCCCCAGACTCTTGGTCTCTATCTGTATTTTCATGACAGGCTGTTTGAGCTACTGGCAAACTTCAGGGCTCCCCCTGTGAAATCGATATTTCTGTCCCAGTTTAACAGGTGGAGAGATCAAGGAGCAGAGAGATTGGGGCCCGGCCTGCTCCAAAGTGCCTTGGAACAGATGTCTCTGCTTTCGGGTGCTCACCTGGATCCAAAGGGGCCTCGTAAAGTTACGCAGCCAAATCCCTAGTTAGGCAGCTAATTAAGCGGCAAACAAACTCAATGGCAGCTGCTCAGCACCTCTGCAGATTAGGCCCTGGTGGGCTCAGACTGGGGACCCAGAAATTAAGACACCCAGAATTAGAGGGAGCGTTTGAAAATGTGGATTTGACTTGCCCCGGGCCTGGCAACAAATGAGTGCAGTCGAGACTAGAATCCAGGCGTCCCGGCTCTCGTCCGGTCCACTGCTCTAACCATCAGCAGCCACACCCCTCATGATAATCGGGCTCTGAGGCCCAGATCCTCAAAGGTATTTAGATATGGGGTGCTTGCCCAAGTCGAGGCCCAAGGCCTCTGACAGCCAGAAGCTGGGACTAGACCACAGAGGATGGATCACTTGATAAATTGCCCTGTTCTCTTCGTTCCCTCCTGTCCTCACACAGCGAGTGAGATGCAGAATAGGCAAAAGAACCCAGGTATTCTGGGTCCAGTGCTTAATCTGTGCCAAGGCTGAGCCCTGGTCCCTCTAGGCTTGGCAGCTCGTAGCCCCGGCATCTCTGGGCTTGCTGCATCAGATATGAAAATAAAAAAAAATTGCTCGAGCCCCAGCACCTCTTTCATTACCACGTAAGCACGGCCTGAGTCCAACCAGCAACCTGCTCGAAGCCACTAGAAAACACCGCCCTCTATTGTCCGTGTAACGGTTACCCAAATGGTAGCCGGCTTTTTAAGCAAACTGGCTCAGAGGCACGGGAATGAGAAGCGAATGGAGTGGAGACAGACAGCAGACAGACCTGGGGACAGAACTGTTCTGCTTAATTCACGCAGGATGAGAACAAATGTCAGTTGACGCATTAAAGTCATAATTTTTTTTATGCTTTCATTTGAGGCAAATGGCTTTGTGCAGTGCAGTTGGAATCCTTTTTTTTTTTTTAAAATCCACTCTAGAGAAAGGCCACGTTGGGACGTCACCAGAACAGTTTGCAACATTGACACGCCAGAGAAATACAAGTGAGCCTTAAAAAACCAAATTGGAGCAATCATGGGCTTTCTTTAATTGTATCTGGTTCTGATCCGGGAGCAAAGCGCCGCCGAATTAAAGTAGCAATTTACCACCTGACTCACGAAAATGATGTTTTAACCGTCTTGTGGGATGGAGCTGAAATGCTTTCATTTAAGTGCAGTTGGGAGCTTTTTATCCTTTAATAGTTGTCTTTCAAAAAATAAAGCAGCAGTTTGACTTATTTACTTTGAAGAGAGAGAAGGATGAGGGAGGGCTGGGGGGAAGCAGTATGCTGACTTGGTGCATTGTGTGGTGTAAATGCCAAGGGCTTTATTGTGGGACTGGCTGCTACGGAGAGAGCATGGTTCAGTGGTTAGAGCAGGGACTAGGAATCAGGTCTCCTGGGTCATAGTCTAGTAGCTGAGGACGGAAAGCTGAGTCAGGACTCCTGGGTTCTATTCCCAGCTCTGCCATGGGCATGCCCTATGACCTTGGGCAATTCTGTGCCTCGGTTTCCCCCTCTGAAAAACATAGACAATGCTGCCCGCCCGCCTTGCAAAGCCCTTCAGGGGAAAGGAGCTTTCCAGCAAGTGCACGGGGTGCTTAACACCCAACACAGGGGGCCTCGGCTCATGGGAGCCACGTGAAAATGCTTCCGTTCCTGGGTTCAGTCCAACTTCAACACTCCCTCCTCCCCGCCGACCAGCAGGAAGGGCTGCACGGACCACAGGGTGATTCAAAGACCCCGGCGAAAGAAGCAGCTGCTGGAGACAAACACTGGGCTAACCAGGGGCTGAGGTCGGCTGGCACGTCCTCCCCTCCAGTTATTGTGGCTGGGCAGAGAAGGCCCTGGACCCTTCCCTGGCCCTGGACTTCCTCCACTCCAAGGCAGGATCCTCTGTGAGCTCCCCCCACGGCCTGAAAACAAGAGCGCTAGCTGAGCAGACGCCAGCACAAATCTGCTCTTAGCGCCTGTTTCGTCTGATTCATTTCCCTCTCCCCCATTGTTCCGCCGTGAAGAGCAGCTTGTTCCAGCGTGATGGCGGTGTAACACTCGGCGCCTTTGTGAAGCGAAGGGATGAAAGGAAAGGAGAGACAGGGAGGGCGCGTGGCGGGTGAGGAACAATAGCCAGCTGACCCCGTGGGTAGCGCTGAATCAGCCCCGCCAAGCCGGGGCGGGCGGGCGTGCGTGGCGCTGAAAAGCAAAAACCACTCGACGCCCAGCGGCAGGGTCAAGTGGGCTGGAAAGTGGAAGAAGAGGGGCAGCGCGACGGCGCGGCTAGGGCAAGTGGCACACCTGGGCTTCGCTCCCGGCTCTTCTGCGTGACCTTGGCCAAGTCACTCGCCTACTCTGTGCCTCGGTTTCCCCCCCCCGGCCTTTGTCTATTTACACTGCAAGCGTTTTGAGGCAGGGCCTGTCTCTCACTGTGTGCTGTGGTGCTAGGTGCTCTGTGGACTCTAGGTGCTACTGGAACATGAATCATTAACCGAAGGTAACCTCCAGCGAGGGCGTGGGCCCTTGTGGGAAGCCAGCCACCAAAGAGATGCTTGGGATGGTTTCCCTGCAACAACAAGCCATGGATCAGTGCAAAATCCGTCCCAGCTGCTACGGCTTGGGCGAAGGAAGGGCCGACCCTGCTAACGCGTGTGCCTATGCTTATCTTTGCACACATGAGCCGCCCCGACCAGCGGGATTACTCACATGCGTAAAGATAAGCACGTGCTTAAGTGTTTGCAGGATCAGGGCCCCTCAGGGCAGCAGACTCGTATCCTATGTGAATGAGGCACAAAGGGGGGGGGGGTCACACACATGCTGCCAGGCAGACTTCATGGGGCCTTAAAGCTGCGCATGCTGGCCGCTGCACGAGAGTGAGGTGGAATTTCAACCCGGAGGCACATGAAATCCTGGCTCTCACAGGCTAAAGGGGAAAACTTTTGCAGGAGCCACTTGTTAAAATATTTGCTGCCCATTACTGGCGCCTCCCCACAAGCAAGCCACTCCGGGTACGTCTACACTGCACACTAAACCCGGCTTTCTGACTCAGGTGTCTCGCTTCCATCCACACACGAAGCAGACTGACTTGGATCAGCAAGCACTCAGGACCCAGGTCCTAGGATTCTGCGGGAGGGTGGGTCAGAGCCCAAACCCCGCTGGGCTTGGGTCCAAGCCCTGTCATTTTGCAGTGTGGACGCAGCTCAAGCCGCAGACCCGAGTCAGAAGGTCTGCGTAGTGCAGAATGGACACGTTAGCTCAGCTGAGACCCGGGCCCAGCAATTGTAAATCCCGCTTTACAGTGCGGTGTGGATGCTCAAGTGAGGGACTGGAAGCACTGAGTCCACGGTGAAGCATATACCACCCAATCACATCCAACAGCAGCAGCTCTCTGCTCACACAGATGAAAAGCTCCACCCTGCTCCCCTGAGGAGGTCTCTAGCTGTGTTGTCAACTCTCATGGTTGTGTCGCAAGTCTCACAAAAGTTGATCTTTTTCTTAAAGCCTCAGGTCTTGGAGCCATGTGATAATCTCAGCTTGCTTTTTTTTTTTTTTTAAAAAAAAAAGCAAATTTCAAGCCCTCGTTGTTGCCGAGAAAATGAGACCTGCAGGTGACCGAACTGCTCCAAAACCAGGAGAGGAATAAAACAAGCCCACCTTGTTTTTGTTTTTAAAAAAAAACTTCACGATTTTCAAGCCAGTCTCATGATTGCTGAAGTCTGACTCACATCTGCAGAACACGTGGGCTTGATAACACCGCATCAGGGATCTCTCACCTGGAAGGCCCCCCCGAGAGAGCTCTTGCCTTCTGTCTCCAAGGCAGACCGTTACGAGGTTTCTAGCTGGAGCGATTTTGCCCAAAAGAACAAGACAGTAACAAAGACCCTCCCTGCTACAACATCACAGCCTCCATCCATTTGGGCCATGGGAGAATCACCACGAGCCTGTAGCCATATAGGGGGTCTATGGCACACAGACAGGCGGTTTTGATTCCCTCCAGCAGAAAGCAGGGAGACAGCCATTTGACACAGGTGATCGACACAGTACTACTGAAAGCGTTCTATTTAATGAGTTAATGAGATCAAACCTCACAAAGTCACTGCTGGGGCAGAAAGCTGCAGCTGTTTCAGTCAGCACAGTAACGCTCCACAGCAGCTCAGGGCAGGACGCAAGGAACGAACGATTCAGTAGGGGCTGTTCTGCTAGAAAGACATTAAGTGCATAACCGGGAATTTGGCCAGGACCTGGCTGAGCGGACCCCTTGAGCCCAGCAACTGTCACGACAGGACCTTTAAGGAGCCCAGGACAGGGCCTTTATTTGGGGTCTTGTTTAAAACACAGCCCCTCTGTCGGCACACAGGCCATGCTAGGGCCATGCTAGGGTGCTGGGGTCAGCGGGGAGAGTGCCTCCTAGGGAGCCCCCCGGGCCACTTGAGGAGGACGGGTGCCGCTTCCCCGATCACCAGCACCCTTTCCAATAGCGCCGGGGTTTTCATGCAGTGCATTATGGGCTGAGCCACTTTCTGTTCCCACCCCCCGCAGACAAGTCTGTCCTCAAAGCACCCCGCCTGCCCCCCGATACCGTTCTTGGTCCCTTCAACGAGCCGCTTTATTTCAGTTTGCCCACAGAGCTGGGAAGCTGAGAGGCTAAACGTCAGGCAGCCTGACGGAAATTGGCCCTGTCCGCCTCTGCCAGGAGTGGCTCTTCTTATGTAAATCGCCCCCCCCCCGTTCATTTCCAGTCGACGCACCCAGTTCCAGTGTTCACACAGGGGAGGGGGAAGAGAGCGGCACAGCCGCACGCTCAGAGCGCGCTCACACACATACACACTCCATTCCGCGGAACAAAGGCCCAGGGCCGGCCCTAGACCAAACACTGCCCCAGGCGAGGCGCCCCCCTCCTCCATTTGTTAAGCTTTTGAACACCTTATTTTTTATTGCATTTGCAGCCCATGTCAAGGCTTTGAGGCCCCATTTGCAGGCGTGATTTATCCCTGTCAAATAAGACGATCAATTTGCATGCTAGGGTCTGTAAATCTGTATTGATTCATGGCCCTATATAAGCAAATAAAAATAAAGCATTTCCTCTAAGCCCTGCCCCTTATACAGCCGTGAGGGCGAGGCTGACCATTTTGGAGGAGGATTGAGGAAGATGTACTTCTCAGAAAGTCTGGAGGGAGGGAAGCCGACTCCTGATAGTTGGACATTTGGAGTTAGCCCAGTTAGCTCCTTCAGAAACTCAACTTGCAAAAATGCAGGATGGCCAATGCAAGCGTTCAACAGACACACGTCTGACCTCAAAAATGATGGGGTTTTAAATAACAATGCATTTGGGTTCCTTCCCCCACTTTCTGATTTCTGAGTCACAGAGTGATAGAGTTTCAGGCCGAAATGTACCACTAGATCATCTAGTCTGACTGCCTGTATGACACAGGCCACCAATCCCATCCAGCCCCCACACCGTAAACCCGACAACCGAAACTAGACCAAAGCATGACAGCCCACAGGATGCTAGACAATTAGGTGCCACAGACAGAACCTAGGAAGAAGTGAGGTATACCAGTGCCCCAGGTCCCTTGTGACATGCTGTACCCCATGTACACCCATATGGTGTGATTTGTGTTTCATTCATGTTCACCCTTACAGTGTAACTGTGTCTGGTCTGACGTACAGTGTACCAGGTACGGTGTTTTTGGAAGGCTCACGGCATACTGAACATTACTGTTGTAGCATGTTTCCGGCAATGTCACACACATGTGCAGATACAAAACTCTGCTGTGTCATATCCCCAAATGTGTGTCTCACATGGCTGGAACAGATGCAGACGAACACAAAGCTGTGTTTCCACGCCCCGCAGAGGCATGCGTACAGGAACAATGGACTGGCCTAAACACCTGTGAGCACTTTAGCTCATCTGGAAGAAATCCTGCCCATGGCCGGACAGGGCCAATCACCTGACCCCTGGGGACGTTGGGGAAATTTGTTAAAAAAGCCGAGGCGTCTGTCTCTAGGCTCCCCCCTGGAATCCATCTTCTAGGCAACACCAAAGACTGAGAATCTACCCCCCCGGGAGGGGGGGCCTGCTTGCAAGAGGCATCGCAACCAGCCTGCGTGGTAAGCTGAATACAGACTGGCATATTCATCTCTCAGACACTAACGAGCTAATAGGGTCATATTGCTTTTTGCAAGTCAATCCTTAGGGTCTGTCTGCACGACAGATGCTACTGCTCCAGCAATGCCGCTGCAGCATATACACGTGCGACGGGGTTTTTTCCGTCACTGTAATAAATCCACCCCCTCAAAAGGTGGTAGCTTGGTTGATGGAAGAATTGGTCTACACCATGGCTTAGGTTGGCTTAACTACATCTCTCAAAGGTGTGGATTTTTCAGAACCCTGAGCAATGTAGCGAGGTCAATGTAGCTAGGTGTAGACGCGGGACTTAGCCTCCTTTTTACCACACCTCGCTCCCGTTCGCAACAGAGAATATTACCAGTTACGGGAGGCACCTCTGCACGGCTGCTCCTTCTTGGACTGTTGTCATTTCCACCTGCACAGCAGATCTATTGGCATCCCTGGAGATAATCCAGCCGCGAACGGGCGTAGCCAAGAGCAGAATTGGCCGCTCTGTGTTTCGTTTCTTCGCCTCGGCCAGGGCAAAGCCGGTGCTACTGGCTCCAGGCAGAGTCCGCAGGCTGCTGCAGTGGTTTGGAGCGAAAGAAAGATGGGAATAAAGACAGGTTGAGACTCTCTGGTGTGCTTCTCGGAGCCTTTTGCACTGAAAGTGCAGCTCAGGGGAGCTAAGGGCAAAGGTGGCTTTATGCTACCTTTCATTCTCGGGATTCTGGACCCCCATGGCATAAATTACAGCAACCCCAGGAGGGGCTACGACATGGCAGCCTCCCACAAGATGCTTTGCAAGCCAGATGCCGTGGCACTGTACCATCGGAATCCCTCACAACCTGGGATGGGTTTAATCTCACCCGCCCCTGGGAGGCAGGGCTGTGCTCTCAGCCCCATTGTCCAGAAGGGAAGCGAGGCCCAGAGAGACGAAGTGACTTGGTCCAGGTCAGACAAGGAGTCTGTGGCAGGACTCGGATTCCCCGATTCCACTGAGCCGCCCTTCCTCTCTACAGCCCCTCTCCTGCCTGTCCCGGCACAGGACTGGCCCCCCCTCGCCCGTACATTATGCCCACGCCAGGGGGCAGTTCTTCCTTTGTAGCAGAGGTCTTGCCTCTCTATGCTACTGGCATAATGTACAGGAGAGACCAGATCCCCCATCACTGTGCACACCGGGCCAACATGTACACTGGCCAAAAGAGGGTTTGAAACGTGGCCACATCGGCCAGGAGCTCGCAGGCCGGAAGGAGCGGAGTGCCTGCGGTGCGGGTGGAACGGGTGTTGATGACCCCTGCATAAGGGGCAGGCCAGCGACGGATGAGCCCCTTTCTCCCGGGATCAAAGGCGAGGTTTTGTCCAGCAGCGAGAGGGTTACCGCCTTGCCGTCAGCAAGCACTGCTGCTGGGAAGCTGGAGGAGAGATGCTGACAGACGTGCAGCCGAGTAACAATAATAGGCAGTTCTCCATAGCTGATAATAACATGCTTTGTGTTCAGAGTCGAGTGTTTTGCTGCAGCCTCCGGGTCTCCTGCGTGCTGCCAGGGACTTCCTTGTGCTAGGTGCTGAAAGGCGAGTGGCTAGCAGGGCAGGGATCTGTTGGCACCCCCGGGCGGTTCTCCTGGATGCTGGCATGGGGCCGACAGAAATAACGGGCCAGACTCTAACCTCAGTTCTAAATCTGGGTCCTTTCCGTGCCAACAGACCTCAGGCAGGGCATGAACAAGGCTCCAGCTCCTTATTTATCCTGGGCCAGTTCTCACGTGCTCTGCGTTAAGTCCCACAAGATTTCTCCCTCTACGTACTGTCTAGAAAGTAGTCTCGGGCAAATCACTACGTCTGAAAAGCAGGGATAAAAACACTTAGCCATGTCAAGTGACAGGAGGAATAGCTAATGTCTGTGAAGCGCTTTGTAAGCCAAAAGCACCGTAGCGTGCGTAGGTGTGACGAGCTAGGGCAGTGTAGAACTCTTGGGGCTGCTACGGTCTGTGGCGGAGGACTCCCCAGCCGACCCCTGATGTCTCGGGAGTCAGCGGGAGGGAGGAGAAGCGTACAGAAACATTCTGATTTTTTCCAACACAAACAACGTGGGCATTTCCTTTCCATGGGAAATTTCAAAATTTGTCATTTTCGTTCCAAATCGGAAAACTTTTTCAAAGTGTCCGAATTTGCCTGGGATGGGAATTCTGTGGTTTGACCTGCTCTCACCGAGATACAAGCAGTTACTAAATGGTGCCACCTCTGAAAAGGAGGAACTGCCTGATCTCCTTTCACTCTGGCTCGCTCGTTCAAATCCCGCCCAGACTGGCAGTGCCCTAATCTGAGCAGGAAGCCTGGGTTCTGTCCCCAGCTCGTGTGACCCAGAGCAAATCACTGCCTCGCTCAGTGCCTCAGTTTCCCTGATCTGTAAAATGGGGTAACGATAGCGACCCGCTCCCTGGGGTGATGTGAGTTCTAATCCAGGGTATGGGGAACATACCTTGCATTGGACAGTGCCACAGCTGGGCCCTGTGCTGACGTCCGGGGATACAGCTTGGTTGATACCAGCAAACTGGTACTCGCAGCACAAGAACCACCGCTATAACTTGCACCAACCAGCCCTCCTGGTCTCAGGGTCAGCGCAGAGGCAAAGGATAGAGTGGGCCATGGAGACTCAACGTCCCGTCTCTTCCAGAGAGTGCTTTATTCTAGGTCAGGTTTGAGGGACGCTTGCCCAGGGAAATAACGGAGCCCCTCAGTCTCCAGGGCTGGGACTGGACTTCATTGTGGAGCCGTGGGCGCTGTCTGGGGTTCTCTGCTCAGCGTCCCCCTTTTGGATCCCTCCTTTGGAGCCTGCAACCTGTCCCACCTCCACCTCTGTTCATCTATCGTCCCCCCTGCTCAGTTGAGGTCTCGGTTCTGAGACCCCTCTCTCACCTGAAGGGGCGGGGCCTTCAGCAGGCTCCGCCCTCCCACCCCAGTCATTAAACAGGCTGGTATCTTACTACCCTCTAGTTAAAGCCTAAGATTCTTCTCCCACCCCACAGGGTCATTTTCACTTCACCCTCCTGTCTTATCTTAACTGAAGTGCCGCCAACTGGCAGCTTTGTATGTCGGCTTACAGCTTTGGTCCAATACATCGTGCTGGTCCGCTTCCTGCACGCTTGGCTGCAGGGGAAGCATAAAACCGTTGCCAATTAACAGGAAGAGAGCTTGTCTAAGACCCAGCATCCCCGCTATGTCACCAGGCAGAGGAGGCACCTTCATAATAGAGTCACGAGCCTTCTCCCGTCCCCTCCCTTCCTCTCTGATTGCCAAAGAGGTATTTGCAAAGGGCTCATTGTATGCCACGTCCCTCTGTGCTCCCTTGCTTTAGAGCCAGCACTGTTCGACGCTGTGCTGGGAAGAACAGCTTTGATGCCCCAGATTTCATGCTGCTCAGGAACCGGGAGGCTGAGCAATTAATCCAACTAGTCAATTGCAAACATTTACATCAATAAAAGAAGGCTCTAGGGACCTGCCTACCCTAGGGAAAGGCACCGTATTCCTAGTACAGGTTCACTTCACTTGCATTAAGTTCTCATGGGGGTGAAGTGTAGGGGATATGGGGGGTGCTCTAGCTCTCAGGGCTTCTAAACTCTATGGGAGAACTCCTTGGCTACCCCTGACTTCCTGGGAATCAACAAGGAGGTCCCCCTGCAGCCCAAATGCCCCTTTTTTAATCCAGTGCCGGGGAAGATTTCACCCTAAATGGATGAGTTCAGCCCCGCTCCTGGGTTGGGACACCCAAAGCCGGATCCCGCTGCAGACTCTGGGGTCCTGCACAGATTTACACATCTGACCGGTTGCATCAAGGCATGGCTCGCTGGAATCCCCACTGGCCAGTGCTGAAAACCTCCAGCTGTCAAGTTCCGGTCATCGCTCGGAATCGCAACTGAACGGAAGCGCAGATCTGGGCCCGCTCCTCCTCTCCCTTGACACAGAGGGAAGCTCCACTGACTTCTCGGGAGTTGCTCCTGATTTACACCAGGAGCGCACCAGTAAGCGCAAGGAGAATCTGGCCCAGGACCTTTTACACAAGAACAAAGCCAGAGCCAAAATGCAGGCAAGTGCTTCTAATTATTCCAAGTAATTCCCCTTGCTTTTCAAAGGGGGGCACTGTCTCCTCCAACCCGGCCTCCCATTTCGGTTTTGTAACCATAGCAAGGGCCAGCTGGGGTCAGACACCAAACCCACCCAGTCCAGTAGCCTGACTCCAAGAGCAGCTTTGGTATTACGGCAGAAACACCAAGAGTCCCGTAGCACCTTAAAGACTAACAAATTTCTGCAGGCATAAGGTACTACAGGACTTTCGTTGTTTTTGCTGTACACAGACTAACACGGCTACCCCTCTGGAACTTTGGTATTGCAGTAACACCTGTGGAAGAAGCAGCGTTTTACACCCAGCATACCTTGGTTTGTTTTTTAAATCCTCTCCAGATAAATGCCTACTCCCTTTTTTAATCTTGCTACGACCCAGGCTTGACTACTGTCTGGGGCAGTGAGTTTCATCAATAACTGATTAGGTAAAAGTCCTTCCCTTTCGCTTTAAACGTGCTGCCTTTAAAAAACGAATACAAATTACAAGCTTTTACCAAACCAAAAGGAGCTGAGAAATGGCACTCTGCCTTTTTATTTTTAAGTTTTTCTAATGGAGACAAATATTCCCCTGCGGGGTCTGTGACCTAGAATCAATCTGCAAGTGGCACTGACAAACTGCCTATAACACAAACGTGAAACTAACCAGACCCTCTGTCACTGCAGAAATAGTCATGGAGCATAAACAGTGAAAAGTTGCTGAGACGCTTTAAATCCTTTCAGATTTAATCATCTGTGGAGTTATCTGTAATGCCGGGATGGGGATTTATTTAAGGCTCTGTGATTTATTTCAACTAAACAGTGTTCCCTGAGCGAACAGAAGTCATTAAAATTCCCTCTGTTCTCTCAGCAACTTGGAAAGAGGAACTTCGACGGGCCTTGTTCATGCTCCGCCAGCGAAGAGGCAGCTCTGGAGAAGGGTAGGATGCTCTTATACAAACAGTCATATTTTTGCAAAAATATACAAAGCACCATTCTATAGACAAAGCAAACTAGGAACCCCGAACATCCAGAGCGTCTCACAGACCCTAGGCCAACCTTGGACCCGAGCCTGCAAGGGGATAGACGTGAACGGCACATTAGGGAGAGTTTTTACCCTTCTCCTGCAGCCTCAGGTGTAGGACACAGCAGGAGGCAGAATGCAGCAATAGTCTGCTCTCCCACGGCGACCCCCGCAGGAGTGACAGGCTGGCATGCATCCTGCCCACAGGCGTGGCTACCATAGGCAGCGCTAATCCATAGCTGCTGTTTGCCCCAGCTTGAATGCCTAGGTGCAGTACGCAGCAGTTCCCAGCCCGCGACAGCCCCTGTTTAACAGCTGTGGGCTGGAGTTAATTGACTGTTATAATAGAGCCGGTCAGCAAATTGTGTGCACACAACGGAAATGTCAGCCGCTGATGGCACTGGGGGTAAATGACACAGGCGACGCCGGGGAACATCAGAGAGCCCTGCCGTGCCAGACAACAGATTGGAATGTGATCGGACACCAGCAGAACTGGCCTCTGGGACCTCCTGACCCCAGATCTGTGCTTGGGGGAGTCACACGTAGGGCAACTCAGCAATTCTTGAGCTGCTACGTGGCCTTTAGCACGGTAGAGCTCAGCTCAGCACGGGTCCCGGGAGAACGCCGGGAGCTGACACCTTGGGTCTGAGCTGCTCTACTGTATCTGGGATAAGGCAGAGCTACCAGGGCTCCACTCCTGGCAGCATTAAAAACGTAAGAATGGCCGCACAGACTAGGTCAGATCTCTGCTCCGGCTAGCCCCGTGTCCTGTCTTCCGACAGCGCTGGGATCAGATGCTTCCGAGTTGCCCTTCGCTGTACTTTTTCCAGTTCTAATATTTCCTTTTTTGAGACGGGGCAACCAGATCTGCATGTAGCATTCAAGGTGTGGGCGTCCCGTGGATTTATAGAGTGGCATTGTGATATTTTCTGTCGTACGATCTCTCCCTTTTCTAATGGTTCCTAACATTGTGTTAGCTTTCCTCAAAGCCACTGCACACGGAGCGGATCTTTTCAGAGAACTCTCCAAACTGATTCCAAGATCTCTTTCTTGAATGGCAGCTAATTTGGACCCCATCACTTTGTACATAGAGTTGGGATTATATTTTCCAACGTGCATGACTTTGCCTGTATCAAGAATGAATTTCGTCTGCCATTTTGGTGCCTAAAAATAGCAAAGACGTTTTGGCTGGGACGGGAGCCCGGCTCTGACACCTGGTGAGGCAGGAGGGTCCCGGACCTGAGCCTGAACGTCTACACAGCTATGTAGTTTGAGCCCCACAAGCCTGACTCAGTTGACCCGAGTTGCTGCGTGTCTTTTTTTGCTGAGTCAACACACCCTGAATGTTAACTGGACTCAATGCAGGAGTCACTGGAAGAGGTCCTCTGGCCTGGGCTATGCAAGAGGTCAAAGAGGATGATCGTAAAGGCCTAAAAATCAGGCCTAAAAATCTCTGGTTTACTAGGGACCAGCGGAAGGCAGGAGGCGTCCCAAGGAGAGCTCCATTCCCACTTCTGCATCCGTGACAGATGCTCTCCAGCCAGATGCCAGCTCTCTGCTTAAATTGGATTGAAGTGGGACATGCAGGAGCCATTGTGTGCGTAGCCGTCATTAGAGAATCAGCTGGAAAAGCAGCTTCGGCTCAGATAGTTACCTGCTTCCCAGCTCCTTCCTCAGGGCCCCCATCTCAGGGCAGCTCCTGTAATTGAATCAGAAACAAAACAGCCAGAGCCCCAGACACATTCTGCCAGGGCCAGGTGCAGAGATTCAATTTAGCCTCTTAAGGAGTCTTAATAAGTGACAACGGCGCCTGGGCCTTCTCCGAAGACTTTTTCACTGGGCAACATGAACTCAGACCCAGAGAAAATGTAACCGTCAACGAACAGCCCCACCATTTAAACTAAAGAATGAGAAGCAAGGGAGGGCTACTAATCTTGACCCAAGTCCCAGAGCTGGCTTCCCCACCCCTGCCCTCTGTCTCTGGCCTGGTGTAACTCACTTACCCTCTCTGCCTCAGTTTACTCCATTTGTAAAGTTGGGACAATAAAACTGGAACAGACAACAGTGTGCATGCGCCATTGTCTCCTGCTGAAGAACTGATCCACTGTGTGTCATAAACACTGCACTGTTATAGCTCAGGGAGATTCTCCTTTAACACAAGTGGTAGGGGTCTGTGCCCGTTCTATCAGACCATGCTGTCTCCCTGCATAGATGGGAATGCCCTTATTTACACAGGGGCTGCGAGGGGGAGGACCTGGCAGTCGCCATCATCCTGCACACGCTTGTCTTCGCACTGGCTCCGGCTCCAGGCGACGCTGGAGGGAGCAGATGGTGGCCACGCCGGTTCCTCTTTACGGCGCTGGAGCCAATCCCGTTGGGCAGCTGAAAATGCCGTGAAGCTGCAGCGGATCAGTTCCTTAATTCGGTCTTGTAATACAGCACCCGGGGGCTGAACAACACCTTGGAACTGCTGGGCTGGTTTATGGGAGGCGAGGTCACTTGGGAACAGTCTGGGCTTCAGAGAGCAAGACAGCCAGACAGAGGGATGGCGAGCGGGGAGAAAGAGAGAGACTTTAAAAGAGGCGATAGAAAGAAAAGAAGAAACAGAGAGAGATTCAGAGCCAGTGAGTTAACAGGTCAGCTCCTCCCCGGATGTAAATTAGCATGGCTTTGCCATCAATATTTATTATTTACATCAAGACATCCCAACGGCGATCAGGGCCCCGGTGTGCGAGGCACTTCACAGACACAGAGCAGCTTGCAATCTAAACAGACAAGGCAGACAAAAAAGCGGGAGCCAGGAAGGCTGTCGATACCCATTTGACAGGCAGTGACCTGAGATGCAGTACCCATTGGGGGGAACAGATCTCACTCCAGGGCTCTTTAATCTAGCAAAAGCAGAACAAGATCCGATGGTTGCAGTTGAAACTGGACCAGAACAATCAAAAAAACAACCTAAAACACCTCTGCAGTTTCTTTCTAAACAGCGATGGTAATTTACCATTCAAACAATTTAACGAGGGGTGCGCCGGATTCTCCATCGCTTGGAACCTGTCAGTCAAAACTGGATGCTTGCCTACAAGATAGGCTCTTGTTCTACCACTAGGTATTGGGCTCAGTGCAGGATGGTGGGTGCGGTTCCCCGCCCCTTGAACGATCTAGGAACCTCGGGAACGAGGAGGAACGCAACTGGTGCATCTCTGTCATTTAGTAGATGACAGAACAAGGAGCAATGGTCTCAAGTTGCAGTGGGGCAGGTCTAGGTTGGATATTAGGAAAAGTTTGTCACTAGGTGGGTGGTGAAGCACTGGAATGGGTTACCTAGGGAGGTGGGGGAATCTCCATCTTTAGAGGTTTTTAAGGCCCAGCTTGACACAGCCCTGGCTGGGATGATTTAGCTGAGGTTAGTCCTGCTTTGAGCAGGGGGTCGGACTAGATACCTCCTGAGATCCCTGCCAACCCTCATTTTATGATTCTATGATCTCCTTTAATTCTCCACAACCCTGCATGCCAACACAGGAGGGTTTTGTAACACAGGCAAGTCCAGTCTCTCCTTTCCCCATCTGTACCCTGAGGTCCCCACAAGAGAATTGTGAGGCGTAACCCATTTAATGTCTGTAAAGCCCGTCTGAGCTTCAGACAAAATTTGCTATAGAAAGGCAACGTATTTAAAAAACAAAGCGTCCACACAGCGCATGGCTGGCAACGTAATGGATTCGGAACCACTTGCAGGCGCTGTTCGACCCTGACCCGCTAGGAGCTCACAGGGCTGGTACTGAACTGACGTGTTCCCAGTTAATGGGAACGAAACCGGAACAAGCCTGTCCTAAACCAAATCCCGAGAGCACCCACACAGCCTTTGGCGCTGGCTTTGCTGAGTCAGTTTTAAATCCGCCCTTGAGTTAAACTGTTGCCGCTCTGCGTGTAGACGAGGCCCAGGAGGGACATGTCTATCCAGGGGCTTCTGTAGGTGCCTGAGAGCAGCAGCTGATGTGGCTCAACGAGAATCCTCGGCCAGG
The DNA here is from genome assembly GCF_026122565.2 of Emydura macquarii macquarii. NCBI lineage: Eukaryota > Metazoa > Chordata > Testudines > Chelidae > Emydura > Emydura macquarii. The sequence goes on from NW_027133394.1 coordinate 713,632, forward strand.
GAGTGCAGCGGAGGCAGGAGTAGGCGTTACGTTTGGGGCTAACCTGAATATTAAGCCCCGTGTGAATCAGGGGCACAGACATTGGCACAGCTTTTCGGACCGCCCCCAGCTGTCCCTCGAGCAGCCGGAGCCAGCGTCAGGCGCCAAGAACCCGTTGGTTTCTATCTTTGCTGCTGGCTATCCGCGCGACACTGGGCAAAGTCCCACATCCTCAGTGTCTCCCCCCAGCGCACGCACGCACGGCCTCCCCCTCAAAACGGGGATTGCCGCGCAACGAAGTTCATTCCAGCGCCAGGTAAGGGAGCGGATTTCCCGCCCCGACTCGGCAGAGGTAGCAAAGGGCTGTGCGTTGGCGCCGCACCGGGTGCCGAGTCTGAACGGGTCAGAGGCCGAAGACGCGCTTGGTGGCCCCGTCATGCCACCTGGCAGCCTCAAGGTTTGATGGGTGGGGTTAGAACAAAGCCAGTTGGCCCCGCATAGGTAACATGATCTAACCACTCCCGCAGCTGTGACCCCCTTGCACGGGTTCAACGGTAATAACACCCTGCCCTCCTCCTGTGTTCAGTCAGTGCGACTGCCACGCCGGCTAAAGCACACCCTGTCTCCCTCTGGTGTCTGGGTCACAATGGATAATAGCCTACGACTGCTACCAGCTCAGGGAGACACTCCTTTGGCTCAAGGGACAGCCGCCTGTTTGGGTGGTGTTGAAGAGCAGGGTTCGAAGTCACGATAGGGGTGTGTGGGAAGGGTCCAACTCAAGTGTGTGTGTGTAGCACAGCGTCCTGCTGAGGACTGAGCTTCTCCAGCATGTGCCTGAAGTGCAGTTTGAGCTCCAGCGCGCTGGCGGCACTTCGGCTAAGCGCCACTGAATTTAGCGCTGCAATTCTCCACCCTTCTGGGTGGGACGTTTTGAGGACAAAACAGTGGTAGTAAGTGGGGCACCCTATCAACCGCTCCGTTTACAGCCCTTCACCATATTCCCCAGGGTAATACCGGCGCCATCCTTCAGGAACTAGTTCCCAGACTAGCACGATTCCTATTGTTCTTGAGTGGCGGACAAGAACGCCCGAAGGCGCAAGACTCACCCCGGTCACTGGAGATGGTGCAGACAGCTACGGATAATCACCAGCCGTCAGCATATACCTGCTGCATGAGCTCATGGCTCCTTTGAAGTGCTGCTCTGTCAACCCTGATGGATGGCGTGTTCCAAGGCTCTCAAGCAGGTGGCGTACAAGCCGCGGCTGGGGCGCTCAGTGAATGTGTTATTCTGCACCAGGCAATGGGAGAGGAAACCATTCGCACACGAGTGGATTTAAAGAACAGCGAACGGCTCAAGGGAAGAGTTTGCGTCAGGCCATTTGAGGCTGCCTGAATTTCATTTCATTTCATCTGGGTGCAGAAGAGGCTCCAAGGATTTGCTCCTTTGAGTTTACACCCACTAAGGATCTGGTCCAAAGAGACTAGGCTTCCTGTCGGTCACATCCCGCCTAAGGACCCCTTGGCGATGCAGACGCCCATTTCTCTCTGCCAGTCTCCCGGCACTGCTGAGCAAAGACGCCAGCAGCACCATTCGTGCTTCAATCAACACCGCGCTTGACATTCACGGAGCGGGAATGGCTTGCTTGGTCAGCTTCTCCTTGCTGACTTTACATCCAATAGGGCTGTCCTCACAGATGGCTTAAAGCCAGGTCCTCACCCTAGAGCCATGCCACACCGAGCATGAATTTCAGGCGCATGAAAGGTGCCATTTGTCCGCCTCTTATTGCCCGCCGAGCACGGACAGCTACAGAATTCTTCCCACCCACGTGCTTCAGCGTTGCCCAGGAGAAACCAACCCACGGGAGTGGGAGAGGCGTTGAGTCCCCGTGACCCATGCAGCCCTCGCCCTCATTCCCAAAATGACGGCGATGATTTGTACCAATCCGAAACGGATGGAGACCAACCCACCCATTTCACACAGGCCACCCCAGGGGAACAGATTTCAGACTCGGGCTAGACGTGAACCAGCAATTTCAGAAGTGAAAAAGTCTCCAAATCCTCTGGAGCTGACTAGCCCCACACGGGAAGTAGCACTTCTGATTTCTGAGTCAGGTGGCTGGACCATCAGCTGACGCCAAATTAAATAATCACCCTGTCCAATCACTGCAGCAGTTCCATGCAAACCAAACCCACGAGCGACAAGGAGGCGACACAACGAACGATAGAGACGCCAACTTCTTCTTGCTTCAGATAAATTCCCTGCCAAATGCACACTCCCTAACCCCCGGCAATGATGTTTGCACAACAATACAGCAGGCGTGAACCACTCAGAATCCTTCCAGATCGCCAGGAAACTGGGACACTTGCTAATGGACTCTTAAATATTCCTGCCCTGTCAGCAGAGGGGAAAATAATGCAAAAAACCCCCGTTTTAAATAATACAAGGGATCTGCTGCAAAACCGGCTCTCTAGCGCACAGCTCTTCGCAGGCAGCGTGTTCCCTGACCTCCTATTGCAGAGGGAGCCCCCTTTCTATTCAGACTAACCCCAAAGGTACAGCCCAGCACCCCCACACACTATACAAGTAAGTGGGGTGTGGTGGGTGGGGTGCCTGCTAGACGGTGTGTCATAGAAATGTCGGGCTGCAGGTAGGGGTGAAGAGCACGAGGGGGGTGTTAAAGTAACTAACGTGGGCATTTACCAGGGTGTACGACCGTGCAAGGTGTGGCCCCAATCCGGCAGAGTTTTTGAACATGCAGATTGTCCCGCTGGCTTCCATGAAGCTATCGTTACTTATATGTGGCAGGGCCGAAAGGCCCCACTGAAATCAAGCCCCCAGCGAGACAGTCCCAGCCCCAAGCAGCTTACATTCTAAATAGGCAAGACAAAAAGGGGCCCGTGGGAGAAAGAGACACCCAAAGGTGCTGTGATTCACCCAGCACAAAATGGCAGAGCGGGGAGCCCTATCCCCTAGGCCACACTGCTTCTCTCTGTGAGTCTAACAGTGCTGTGTGAGGTGCACTGGGAGAGGGGCAGGCAAGGCGTTAGCCTGGGCTGCAGAAGACCAGGCATCAATTCCTGCTCTGCCACAGACTTCCCGTGTGACCCTGGGCAAATCACTTCGCCTCTGCATGCCTCATTTCCCCATCCAGCCAATGGGGAGAACGGCCCTGCCCTGCCCCACAGGGGTGTGAGGCTAAATACCTGTGAGATGCTCAGGTGCCACGGCCAGGTGTGAGTGTGTGACAGGCTCCAGGAGAGAAGCCGGCCCCTGCAGCGTGCGTGAGGTTGGCTGGCAGTCGGGGGCATCCGTGCGTAGTCAGAGAGGCGAGGGTTGAGGCCTGGTCGAGGAGGCGCAATAGAGGGACAGCACACGGGCACGGCTGTGTTCTCCATGATCCTGTGCAACAAGCCCCCAGGATGCTGAATTTTGGGGGGGGGGGGGGGAGGAGGCGGACAAAAGTCGCTCCTCGCCTTCCACAAAGCCAGCTGTGCCGCCCCTTCCCCAGCTAACGGAGCCACCGTGCGTGGCTGGGCTGGGATCCTTGTTCAGGTGCTGTCTGGGTGCAGCACGAGATACTCTCAGGGCAGGTGACGGCTGGTTTGGCCAGGTGGCAGATGGAGCAGAGCTCCCGGATCTATTGGATCTATTTAAAAATCAGTGCCAGGCCCCCACTAGCAGAGAGGCAGACAAGGTGGGGATGAGACAAGCAGGGAGCAGATGAGAGCAGGAGGCGGGCAGAATGGATAGAAAGGGAGCCCGATCCTGCACAGCAAACTCCCATTCAACCAGACTAGCAGGCTGGGGCTCCACTGAACCGAAGGGGAGAGGCAGAGGCTCTGATACGGCCCAGAGAGAGCGGGTCAGACGAGCCAAGGGAGATAGGAGGACAGGGAGGGAAAGATCAAAGGAGACAGAGAGCCAGGCAGATAAAAGGAAAGCAGAGAAAACAGAACTGCCCAAGGTCAAGGGCTGTTTCAATGGGAGAGCCAGGAGCTGAAAGCGTGACCCCATGAGCACCCCTCCACCGCTGAGTGTCCTTTCAGAGCCGAGATCAAAGGGGGTTTGAAGTGGGGGAGCGTTTTGAAGTCAGCAAGTGCTGGGCTGGGAGTGCCCAGAAGCCGAGAAACGTAGGGCTGGACGGGACCTCGACAGGTCCATCTCCCTGCACTGAGACGGGACAAAATAAACCCAGACCATCTCTGCCAGGGGTTTGTCCAACCTATTCTTAAAACCTCTGGCGATGGGGATTCCACAACCTCCCTTGGAAGCTATTCCAGAGCTGAACTGCTCTGAGAGGCAGAAAGTTTTCACTAATACCTGACCCAGACCTCCCGTGCTACAGACACACAACGGACCACAACACCGCAACTGAGGCCTCACCCGGGCGGTGGACAGAGGGCAATGACCTCCCACGACTTGCATGCAACGGTGCTGTTACTACACCCCCGAGTGATATCAGACTTTCTAGCAACTGCATCCCATTTCTCACTCATTCCATTCCATGCACTATAACCCCAGGCCCTTCCCAGCCGTGCTACTGCCCGGCCAGTTGTTCCCTGGTTCGTATCGTGCATTTGATTTTGTTCCTTCCCAAGTGAAGTACTTTGCACGCGTTGTCATTGCACGCAGGGCAGTGGAGAGAATGGCCTGGCGGGGAGCGGGACCTAAGGGGCTGAGGGAGAAGTGCACGTTTCCTTCCTCTGAGCCGTGGGTTCGCGCCCAGGCCACGGCCAGCAGAGCCACAGCTGCTTTCTCAGCACGTTCCTCCAGCAGCTGACAGTAACGTTCTTTTCCATATGGAGCCAGAGGCTGCCACTCCGCAGAGCTGGCCAACAAGCACACAGGAGAGGCGTTGAACTGATACCAGTGCAGCTACTGGGGGCCAACAGGAAAGCCATGCAGGGGAGGGTCTGAATCCAGTTCCTAAAAAACCCACCAGATGAATCTCCAGACCTAGCGCCAGGAGCCAAGCTGGATCCAAGCTGGTGGCAGGCGCTACGCAGTCCTGCTTTATGAATACGGGAGTCGGCCTTCCGGTTTGGCCCTGGGCAACGGGCCCAGTCGTCGTGAACCCCTTGTAGGCGGGCAGCAAGGACACGAGAGGATTCTCTCTGCCGTGGGGCGCGCTGCTCGTAGGATTCAAACCTGGGAGCTAGGGGCGTCAGGCTCCACACCACGACTCTCCCCGCCACCCAGCCAGGACAGCTGGATGTGTCAGGGCCAGCCGCTGGCCACAGGCACAGCTGGAGTGCAGTGACACAGCTCCACGGACTTCAAAAGCACTGCCGGGGGAAACCAGATCACTATGGGCCGTGCCCGCTAGCGCACACTTGCTCTCTGCTGCCTCACTGCCTGTCCTCTGCACCCAATCTCTGTTCTGCCCTGCACCCAGCCATAACCAAATTAGCTAATTCAATTTCTCCCGGCCCATCGCTCGATTTTGCTGCCTCCTGCATTTGCCTCAGAAAAAGAAAACTGAAGGTGACAACTTCATTTCCAAACCCCACCACCTCCCTTTTGCTGATTCAGATGCTCGTGTCTGGCTCTGCTTCCCCGGCTGCAGCCGGGACCAGCGCAAATACACGTCACGGTCAGGAGACCGGAGAATGTTCCCCATCCCTTTAAAATCAGCCGCAGAGGTGGCAGCTCCGTCTTGGACAAGGCTCTTACAATGGTCTTTCTACGGCAATGGAGCATGGTCTAGGTGTTTCTAGCCACACTCTTCATCATGGTACCAAATCCATGCATGGAACAAAAGCCCCCCATCAGTGTAATTTCGGTGCTCTGAATTCTATGGTGGGGAAAGTGCCAGATGAAGTGGTAGCTCGCCACTCCAGCTGAGATCAGAGCCAGTCGTGCTAGGTGCTGCACATTGCACGGGAAGAACTAGGAATCTATTTACCATCTAAACAGACAGACAAAAGTGGGAGAAGCGGAAGCACAGAGATTCATCTGAGGCAGTACTGGGGATAGAACCCGCGTCTCCTGCCTGCCAGTGCAACGCCCAGCCTCCCGCTGAGTGGCAGTTGTGGAGCTGTGTGCATCGTCCAGACCCGCACAGGAGACTGCGCCGCTCGTGGAGAGAAAGCTGCTCTGTCTGAAGGCCCCATTCAACCTCATTCTCCCTGCTGATGCTGCCAGCTGGGAATAGGGGCTTTCCTGACTCTGGACCCGCCCATGGGATGAAGGCTGAGAACGGGCAAAACTTCATTTCATATAAGAGCACCTGATGGTTGTTCAGCTTCTAGGCCAGAGGCTGCATTTGAACCAGCCAGTTAGGAGTCTAGCAAGTTGCTTGCCTCTAGAGTTGCTCAGGTTTGCCAGCTCAATGCAAGCCAGTCCTAAACCAATGTAAAAAGAGTATCCACAGCAGCTGTTCCATTTCGTAAAACCGGTGTGTCACATTTCTGTGTAGACAAAGCCTTGGACTGGATCCAACTCCCACGGACTTCGAATGGGAGCTGGAACAGGCCTCGGGTTTAGAGAAGATTCAAAACCAGCAATTAATCTCTCCCCCCCTCAGCTTCACAATTGCGTATGTCGAGATGTAAACAATTTACACTAAGGGAGACTGAGACAACTCTGGGTCCGGATGGGTCAGGAGCCAATTTGGAATCCAAACGAGAGGGCGGGTGAAATCTAGCACCCTGATTGGGCCGGTCTCTCATTGCCAAGCAGCTCTCGCCAGGACCACAGAGAAAAGGGAAGATAAATTCTCAGCTTGTCTCCCCGCTAATGAGACCCGTCTCTCCTCAGACAGATGCTCCCATGGCCAGCGACTGGGCCACACTTTACAGGAGATAAGTGCCCGCTTAGCACAGACAGCTCTGCGATGATTGATCGTGCTGGAAACAGCCCCAGCGCCAGCCGTAAGCCAGACCAAGGAAAGAAACAACACAGAGCAGGGACAGAGTTGAGGAGCCTTTGGGTCCCAGCAGCGCAGGGGTCAGGGTGGGCCGTGAACGGGCAGAAACCGTGGCCTGGCTGGTGTTCGCTTGTTTGCGCTTCAGGCTGCACCATTGAGAGACGGCCCCTTTCGGCCAGCAGCAAAGTCAGTGCCAGGCAGAGGTAAAGGCAGCCCTGGGGAACTCCCCTGGCTAGAGACCGTGCCTCCTGTGTGTCCAGCTCTGCATTGCTGTGGCAGAAGCCCTGGGCAGGGCACGTCTCAGGGCTGCCCTGGCTGAGCCAGCCGCTGCATAGGGAAGGTGCAAACTGCCTTCCCTGTGTCAGCACAGGGGTCAATTCCCCCGCCCTGAAGGCTGAAAATAATGGAAACTGGGTGGCAGCATGGAAGGCAGCAGAGCTGGAGAAACTGCCAGGATGAGCACCCCCCTGGAGATCACCTCGGAGAAGGGGGGCGTGGGACACGTTCAAATGCTGTGCCTTGCTCCTCAGAGTGGAAAAGGACTGGATAAGACTCAGGGCTTAATTGCCGGCTCTGCCACTGGCCAAGTGGGCGACCTTGGGCAAGCCACTGCACCTCAGGGTGCCTCAGTTTTCCCCATCTGTAAAATGGGTACAACGACCCTAACCGGGCACCCCAGCCCTGCAGTCATCGAAATAAATCAAGATGAAAAGCCCTAGAGGAGCGTGAGGTTTTTTTGTGGAGGCACGAGTGGCTGGACCACAGTTAAGGGTGGGTTGAGCGCTCTACTTGAAAAGCCGCTAAGGTCCTGTTAGTCCACACGTCGTTTGCGATGGAACGGAGGCTGCTGGTTTGACACAAGAGCGTGTCAGAGGCCAGTGGGACCGGGTGCGTGGCTACAAAGCAAAGGATATACTCAAGCATGGGTGGAGGAAGGGTTATAAAGTTTCGCTCCTACTTTAGGTGATGATCACTCTAATATGGTAACACCCTATTAAACAGAAAGATCTGTCGACTGTATTTGTGTATAAACTGTCTCTTTAAAACAAAAACTAACCCGCCTAACGATTGTTTTGTTTCTGATATTTACATGGCAGGGAGTTGTAAACTTGTTTAAACTTCCTACATAAATAAATGATTTAAAAAAGTGCACCTTATTTCCCATCTGAACGTGTCTAACTAAAGCTTCCAGCCATTGGATCTTTTGTCAAGACAAAGATACCTTTGTCTGCAGAGCCTATTATAAAATATTTCTTTCCTCTGTAGGTACTTACACTGATCAAGCCACCCTTTAACCTTCTCTTTGTTAAGCTAAAGAGACTCCAGGAACTCAGTCGCTAGAAATCAGGTTTTCCAATCCTTTAATCATTCTGGTGTCTTTTTCTTGACCCCTTTCCAATTTATCAACATCCTCCGTGAGTTGTTGACACCAAGACAGGACACAGTCTTCCAGCAGCAGTCACACGAGTGCCAAATACAAAGAGAATAACCTATCTAACTCCTACTCCAGATTCCACCGTTTATTCATCCAAACAATCTCATTAGCTTTTTTGGCCACAGCTTGGCACCGGGAGCTCATGATCAGCTGATTATCCACCGCAACCCAAATCTTTTTCATTAGCAGGGCCCGAATAGGCAACTCTCTCTGATCACATCTGTCTACGCAGGTTCCCATCACCAAAAGGGTTCTAGGAAGTTCAGAGCTTAGCAGAATGCCTAGGAAAGGGGTAATCCAGTTAACCCTTACAGTGCCGCAGCTTTCCAACATGCATGCCAATAGAAAAGAGCTTCTCCCTCTCCTGGTCTCTCACAAGCCTCATAAAGCCCCAGCTCCCAGAGCCATGTGATGATGAGAAACTCAGCTTTCGTTTTAAAACATTTCTAGGACTGGTGATCATGGAAGGAGGGCTGTGAGCAATATTTAAACGCTCCCCTCATAGCGCGAAAATGAGAGAAAGCCAATTTGACGCATCCCAGTTGTTATTTTTAATGATCTCATGCTTTGGGGGGGCCCTGACTTAGGATTTTTGGCCGGGGTAGGCAGGATCCTCCCATGATGCCACATCCACACCCAACTCCAAGTCCCTCTTCTCTCCACTGCAGCCTTCCCGCCGCCACCATGTGCTGCCAGCCAGCCCCCACTTGCAGGTGCCCCGCTGGCCAGGCTGACGACCCGTAACAGAGACAGACTGCAGGAGGTGCTCAGGGAGGGTTTCCAGCAGCCGGTCAGGGTGGGTAGCAGAACTCTAGAGTTCTCTTCTGCTCTGCTTCCCCCTTAGCCCTTCGCCCTCCCTTCTTTCGCTCTGGCACCCCTCCTCAGGTCCCTCCAAGGATCTGGCTGCATTCGAACATGATCTCTTGAGGGACAAGCTAGGAGTGAAGTTAGTGAATGAGCATCGCCACGTTAGCTCCTGAGTGTGCGATCTAAGAGTTCAATTCCTGACCCGGTCTAATTTGCTACATGACTTTAGGGAAAGCCATTTAAACGCAGCCCCAGCACCTGACTCGCTTTGTTATAATACTCGGCGCGTCTCTCTTCCTAGCCGCGCAAAGACCCAGAGCCAGCCAAGGCAAAACGCAACCGAACATTAGAGCCAGTGATGAAGCGCATCCGCTCGCGGCAAGGAACAAGGAAGATTGTGTGTCGTCCAAGAGCAGAAACCAGAGCACATTTCATGTAGCTTCCGAATAAGGGTCCTACCGTGAAAGCCAACCCCGCAGATTGAGTCACTGGGGGCGGAGTATAATTTACTGGACTAAAAGATTAGGGTCTACATTTTCAAAGCCATCTAGTGATTTTAGATGTGCAAGTTAAGACTCCCGCCTCTCCCCAAGGGGGACAACTTTTAGAAAAGGTTTGAGCATCAGCGCTCTGAAAATCAGCCATCCGCCAGGGGTGTCAGTTAGGCACCAAAAATCAAGTCTTTGGGAAACAATCCTCAGGTTCCCAGGACACCATATAAAAGTTAAGCAACACACAGAAGTTTTAACAGGCAGCCGTTGCCTGTGGATTTCAGCTACAGAAATGAAACGGTTTGTATCGGGCAGGCTTAATTTTTATCCTGTGGTAGGGATCGGAGCAGGGCTTTGCGCTGCCCCGGTGGTAATGAGTCTTAAAAGTTAATTGAGTTTCCATCACCCTCCCACCATTGATCCGTACGGATGCCCTGACCCACTGCAGTTTCTGGCAGAGGCGGGATCGTTGTTCTCCCTGGCAACAGAAGTGATTGGCAGAATGAGGCTCATTGGCGTGATGTTCTACGGTTCTTGTAGGTTAATGAGTTATTACCATGGCTCCCTGGAACTGCCCTTGTTCACGGGCTCTGAGCGCTATTTAAGGACAAGCTGCCCCGGGCTTCAGAGCCAGATTCCCTAAGGCCTCTCATGCAACACTAATGCTGGGAGTCACGAGCGGCCACCGGGTCTCTCGGGCTTGGCCCAAACCCCAGTGAGTTCAGCAGGAAGACACCCATTGACTTCTCTGGTTGGAACAGTCACACCGCTGTCTAGTGGCTGCTCCCGGGAACTACACAACCTACTACTCTCTCACAGCTCAGAGAGCGCTCCTTCTTTTCAAGGGGGAGCAGCTTCTGCTTTCGGCCCTGAAAAGACCCGGTTCAATCATTAGCATGCGTACACCCGCTCACGCCAGACCTCGGCCTGCCCCAAGATCCAGACCCCTCTTGCACAGTAGGACGCTTGACCTTGCCTTTAAAACACCTAGCTCTTCATGCATGTTTTGCACTGGGGCAAGAACTGCTCCCAGAGGTGGGAACGTGGCAGTGGGGCCTGAATTTAGGGGTCCCAACCCAATACAACATGGGAGCGTGTACCCAGAACAAGCCAAAGCACGAGTCTCATCCGTTCTCAACGGGAGCTGCCGCAGGCTGGGGACTTGCGAACCTGGCCACAAACCCATTGAAAAGACGTTTGACTCCCACTGGAGTGGTGGGGGGCTCAACGCTGTCTGAAAACAAGGTAGGCGTCCAGACCAGAGTCACCTGAAGTTAGGGAAGGTCTACACTGCCGCCACTATAGCGGCACAGCTACGGAGCCCCAGCTGTGCCACGGAGACACCAGAGCGGAGATGCTTTGGAAAAAGCTCTTCCGTCATCGACTTGGCTAATCCACCTCCCCAGGAGAAGGCAGTGAGGGCGACGGAAAAATGCTCCCATCGCCCTAGCTGCGTCTACACTGGGGGTTAGGGTTGGCCCTAACTACATCACACAGGGCGGGAATTAGAAAAATAAAACAGAACAGCACAACGTTGCTGGGTCCATCTCATTTTTAAGGCCAGACCAGGCCTTATGGACCACTCTGGAAAACCTTGGTGCTAGAGATCCTGCATTCGATTCTTGCTGGGCCCATGGTGTCTGTGAGGATGTGACCAGGCGTCCGTGCCCTGAACTTTGGGACTGCTCAGATCTGGACCCCAGCTCAGAGGCTCTGCCTCCCTTCTCTAATTACGGCAGCAGATGGAATTAATGCAGCCATTCCCAGACGCCTACTGTTAGCACAAAAGGAGAGAGCCTCTCCGAAGATCAAGGTGCTTCTGAGGAGAGCAAATGCTGAGCTGTTTTGCTAACGCTGAAAAACCAATCCCAGGAAGGATCTAGGGGGATTTACGACTTAGCAGAATCAAACAGCATTAGATGCCTTTGAAAATCAGATGCGATGGAAAGGGTTTGGTACCTCAGAGAGCCTGGGAACGGCCGCCTTCACACACGATTGGCTGATTCAGATGCTTCTTGTGATTGGGGCTCCCCCGTGGCCCCAGTGGAAGGGTCACAGGGCTCCGGGAACGAAATTCGCCTGCAAAAGGAGAGAGAAAAAACACAGCATGAGCTGCGCGGGAAGGAAGATGGCGTTTAGGGTCACGAGGAAGCAGGAGAAGTGGATCCCGGCCGTAGCAGTAAGACCCCGGTGTCAGGCAGACGCTGAACTCAGCACAAAGTTTGTGGTGCTCAGAGCTGGGGCTCCAGAGTCCATTCATCTAGCCCAGAACACCCCATGCTCGAGCAAAACCTAACAGGAGAGGAGTCCTGGGGGCAAATTCCCTAGTCCTTGCATTGGGAGAGTGAGGATCTCTGGCACAGCTAGCACAGCACCCACCACGGCAGAAGCAGGGCATTCAGCCCCCACAGCTCTCAGATCGCGGGGGACCCGATAGAGGCCATTGCTGCTTGGGTGGAGACCTTGTGCCCCTGCACCAGCTCTGGAGCCCCTCTCTGGCTCCCCGGCAGGCTGCCTCAGCACCTCCTTCATGGGGCCCCCCAGCGTCGAAGGGATTCCAAGTGGAGCCTCAGGCTGTACTCCCTTTTCAATGTATTCCCCACCAGGGTGCCACGTCTCTATGGCACACCCCCTACACCTGCACGGACCCACACAGGGCTGTCTGCAAGCCGGGGAGGAGGCAGCTAAGTCCCCCTTCTGCATTGCCTGGGGCAAGTCCAAACAGAGGGTTCCAAGGCATGTGACTCAACATAACTCCATTTGAACCACTGTCAAGAGCATCTCCATTAGCTGTTAGCAGTATAGGGCCCATGACACACAGTTGGACAGTTCTGGTTCCACACAGAGAGCAGTGGCATGGACGGACATACCCAGACACACACCTTCCACTCTGTGTTGGGCACGGAGCCCACTTGTCATTGAACTATGATGCGCCTACGAGGCTGCATGGATAGAGATTCTGGTTCCCAGGGTACGTGGCAAGAAAAGCATGAGTCTGAGCTTGGAAAGAGATAGAGGGAAACGGACCAACGGAAGGCTGAATCCTATGATGATATCCCACCTTGAATTTCACACCCTACCCATTCAAGAGGAAACACTGTAGATCCTCCAGAGAACCAGACAATTTAGCAATAAGTGAACCCAACTGTAACGAATAAGGAGGAAACAACAACAAAAAAATGCCTGAAAAATTAACATCTGAAAGATTTCTCATTCAAAGGAAACTTCCAGTGTTTGACACAGACAAATACGGCGCTCTCAAATCACTTCACAAAGCCAATCAAGTGTCATCCCTATTTTACATGTAAAGAAACTGAGGCACAATCGGGTCAGAGTTCAGGACTCTTCCATGGAAGAACCATTGTCGTGGAAGCGCCAGGGGTTTAGCTGATGCCAAGCGTCTTCAGCGGCGCTGCCCCCTTCCCCGGTGAGCGAGCAAGAAGTTGATCAGCTGAGATGGAACGAACTCCTTGTTCCTTGGGATTTCAACTGTAATCCACTTTAACAGAGGAGGAGCAATGGTCCCCTTCCGGCGGTTGGGCCAGAGAAAGAGGTGTGTTTTTCAAACCGCACTAAAACAACCTGAAGGGGTTATTTTGATTTTTTTTAGGAGTTTGATTTTGTTAGCTTTCTAGGCAGAACCTGGGGATGGAACAGACCCAGATGGAAGAGGGGGAGATGTAGGCCTGGTCTATGCTTCTTAGACATGTCTACCTTACAAGCACGATAGTGGCTCAGCTGCAGAATTATGGGTGCACCCCCTGTAGCGTAGACACTTGCGACAATGATGGCAGGGTTGTTTTCCATCACTGTAATAAATCCACCCCCCTCGACGGCCTGGAGCGACGGAGCTTGGTTGACAGGTTGTAGGTGTAGTCCTGCCCTTACCAAATTTGTATCAGCATAGCTGTGTGGGTCAAGGGAGTGGGAGGGGGGGAAAAACCCACTCCGCTGGTGACACTGCTATGCCAGCAAAACCCCCATTGTAGACACCGCCGTGACAGCAGAACAGGGCTTCTGTTAGCGTAGCCAGCGTCTGTCAGGGAAGTAAAAACAACGAGAGTCCTGTGTCTACACTGGCGGCTATGCCGACATCGGCTCTGTAGTGTAGACAGCCGTAGACTGACAGGGACACGGACATCAGGCCCGTTTAGCCCCGTAGCCTGTCTGACAATGGCCAGCAATCGAAGCATCAGAGGAAAGTGGGAGCGGCCCGGGAGGTCAGATTTTCCACAAGCAGCTCCCTTTGTTCTCCATGGTCGTGTCCCCAAAGGGATGGAGCATGTGTGTAAGTCTGGCCCGTCTGCAACGACCGACCCAGGGGAGCCGTCCCTTCCCAAGCAATCGGCTTATCCCCCGCAGGTGGGCATCCGTTACAAATCAGTGCCCTCTCTCCTCTAACCAACCGCCTCCTGCTTGCAAACCCAGGCTAGAGACGCTCCCAGCAGAGGCCCTCGAAACCTAGACAAGGGGGAAAATAAGAAGCAGGCTAATTTGATTCTCTGATCTCTGCTGTCTGGGAGAGAAAACGGGAAATTACCTGCAAAGATAATGACATTTCGCTTCGCCACACGTCAGGGCCATCACTCAAGTCAAACCCAAGGAGCTATGACGGTGCTGTCTAACTGTGGCCCCCGGGGGGAGAGAACTCAAAGTCCACCCAAGGAAAAGAGCTGAGCTTTGGGAGAAAAAAAGCTTGAGTTACTCTGAGACGTAGCCACCTCCACTCCATCTACAGCGGCCGGATCCCCAATGCACTGCTCCGGGCTCTGCAGACGGAAATAGCGAGTCACTGAACGTTCGCTGCCCGCCTCTCGTTCGGGCCGTGCGGCTACGCTGCTGGAGGGTGCAACTGACTGTTGTAGAGCTAATGGCATTAGGCAGTGATGGGGACTGAAGAGATGGACAAAGGTAAAAACCCGGCCAGCTTTGGCCCGGGCTCTCAGGAAAGTTCACCGCCGGCTCCTCTTGGCGAGCCCGGCCTTGACTCGGAAGGTGGCGGTTTTAATATTTAGGCAGCGCTAGCTGGAGATTTCCAGTCATTTTACAAAGGTGGTCAGGGCGATTACCCCCATGGGGAAACTGAGGCACGGGGGGCGGGGAGGGTGACCTCGTGCAGGTCCTGTCCCAACAGGCTAGTAGCAGAGATGGGAACAAAACCCAGGTCTCCCACTTTCCAACCCAGTGCTCTTCCTTTCACTGGGGTTCCTTCCTCTGCCACCCCTGCGGCGAGCAGCGCTCATTGTGCTTTGTGCACCTGGCCAGTCTCTGACCACATGGGTTGGACTGATGCTCTGGGCCTCCGTCTCCTCTCACGCGCACCAGTGCAATTCCACCGCCCAAGTCCAGCGAGGACTCATCGGCTCTAGAGAACCAGGCCCTCCCTCTGCAAGTGCCCGCGTTTGGTCGTGTTACGACCAGGTGACAGTATTAGAGGCTTCCCCGGAGAAGAGAGTTTCCGGGCACAGCACGGTAAGATCTGCCCTCCTGAGTCATCTCCAGGGGTTGACGTTGCACCTTCCATTGCTGAAGGCACAAGTCTGTGCCACACAAGCTAAAGGAGCACGTCCTCTAGCTGGTAGCAGTTGTAGGCTAGTTTCCTTTGCCAGCTAACAGAGGGGAATGCATAACACACTAGAGAGGAACAGGGACGGGCACTGGAATATAAATTTGACCCTTTTTGGAGGGGCACATTCTGTGCCCCCCGCTTCCTCCCGCCCAGAGCTCGCTTCTCCCCCTCCTCCCACCTGGAGCTTGCTCTTCTCCTGGCTCCCCAGGGCCAGGTGACGGTTTGTGCACCCAGGGAGCCGTGCCCCTGCTTGCCCACTAAGATGCTGGACTGGGTCCCTGGACATCTACATTTAAACCCCAGCTCTGCAACTGGCCCAGTATGTGACTTTGGGCATGTCACTTAAACCGATCAACATAGGGACGTATTCCTTTCTCCCATCCTACGTCCTGTCTCGTTTGGACTCTTTTCAGGACAGAGAGCCTCTCACTGTGTCTTTGCCCAGCACCTAGCACAATGGGGCGCTGACTGCAGCACCTAGAGAGTTGACGTGCTGTACCACAAACCTGTACGGCATCAAATCCGATAACCCAGAGGATTCAAGTTCTAATCCGTTTTCAACACCTTCCCTCATTTCTTCTGGACAAAGAGTTAATTAAGTCTGCAGTCATTTGACCAGAAATGCTACTTTTTATCAGCTAACAGAAACACTTGGTCTCTTAATAAGATCAAGTCCAGGAGTTCACACGAGTAATAAAATCATTGCTGTTTCCAATGGTGACAAGCCGGTCTGCTATTATCTTGTGCCGTATGAACATTCAGAAAGGGGAACTGAGAAGCTTTTCACTAGAGAAATCAGTTTGCGCTGCAGAGGGTTAATTGCAATCCAGACCTGAAATTTTCCACTTCTGCATAAGTCAGGTTGGTAGGATCTGGGGATTTGTTTCTGATTCGAGCTGGCAAAACTGATTTTCCGTCCCACAAAAAGTTTCAAGATTGGGATTTTTTTTTTCTTCCAGCCTGAAGAGGGACAAAATTTTTAATTTTTATTCTGACATCAAATTCCAAATCAACATTTCGTTTCAGTTCAGTGGAAAAGTTTTGCTTCAATTTTGGCCCTTTGATTTTAAAACAGAAATATAAAATAAAACAATGTCCATCTCAAAAAGTCATTTAGAAAAAAACAAACACCTTTTTGTTCTGAAGAGTCAGAAAAAACATGTTTAAAAAGTGTCAAAACATCCTGGTTTACTTTTTTCAAAACAAAATTGTCAAAAATCAACATGACTGATTTTGTTCTCAGTGGTGGTAGGTGACAGAACAAGGAGCAATGGTCTCAAGTTGCAGTGGGGGAACGTCTAGGTTGGACATTAGGAAAAAGTTTTTCACTGGGAGGGTGGTGAAGCACTGGAATGGGTTATCTAGGGAGGTGGTGGAGTCTCCATCCTTTGAGGTTTTTAAACTGCAGCTTGACAAAGCCCTGGCTGGGATGATTTAGTTGAGGTTGGTCCTGCTTTGAGCAGGGGATTGGACTAGATACCTCCTGAGGTACCCCTCAGGTACCCTAGATACCCCTTCCAACCCTCATCTTCTATGATTCTAAAGTCCAGAGAAGAGCAACAAAAATGATGAAAGGTCTAGAAAACATAACCTAGGAGGGAAGATTGAAAAAATTGGGTATGTTTAGTCTGGAGAAGAGAAGACCGGGGCAGGGGGGGAATACAGGGGACGGACATGATAACAGTTTTCAAGTACATAAAAAGGTTGTTACAAGGAGGAATGAGAAAAATTGTTCTCTTTAAACTTTGAGGATGGGACGAGAAGCACGGGCTTAAATTGCAACACGGGAGGTTTAGGTTGGACATTAGGAAAAACATCCTAACTGTCCGGGTGGTTAAGCACTGGAATAAATGGCCTAAGAAGGCTATGGAGACTACATCACTGGAGATTTTTAAGAGCAGGTTAGACAAACACCTGTCAGGGATGGTCTAGATAATTCTTGGTCCTGCCTTGAGTGCAGGGGGCGGGACTAGATAACCTTGTGAGGTCCCTTCCAGTCCTATGATTCTGTCTAGTTCCTAGTAGACAGAGACTCAACAAACTCGTTTCTCATAGGGCAGCACATGGTAACAAGTGTAGGGTACTGTCAGACTGGGCTAGATTAGAACTGGTTACCTAGAGGGAGGGGGTTACTCTGCTAATTCATCCTCTGAGCTACTCAGTCCACAGCAAAATACCAGGATGTCCATGGTTCATTCTTCCTGTGCCTGAGCCAGAAATTGCCTCGGTACATCGGGATAAAAGCAAGTGGCATGTCCAGCTCAAAGAAGCATTAGACAGAGGGATCGGTTCATCACGGCATGTGGGTGGCATTGCATTACAGACAGACCTGGCCCAGAGCGGCATGTCAGCGGTAACAGGACCTTTGGGCTAATTCTTCTCCCTTCGTTAGGAAAAAGGTGTTCTGTCCACGCGGCATTGCGCTAAGTGTATGGGACAGAGACCGTTTACGTCACATCTTGGCAGATGGATCAGAACTGGAGCTGGTGGGAAATGTTGGGGTCAGAAGACACCATTTTTACAACAGTCACGCAGAAAATCTTCAACTACAAGTCTCTTCCCTCTAGCCCCCGGCTTGTGCAGGGGGGATAGACTGACTGTTCCTGCACCAGAGACATATTAGAGTAGCACCTCGAGGCCCTTCCAGATCAGGGCCCCATTGTGCTAGGTGCTGTACAAATGTGCCAAGGTAAATCTTCACAAAAGCAGGAAGTATCTGCTCATACTGAGAAGGGTATTCGGAGATGCTGAGATGAATGGTATTCTAGAAAGACAGCATTATGCACATTGTAAGACCCCGACATTGACAATGAAACCTTTTATCCAGCCTCACACAGGGGAGAATTGGTTCAAATCACTGCGCAGCATCGAATAATACCACACTTTTCTCCAGTACTTTCAAGCCAAGCACCTCACAAACAAGCACAGAACAGTTATCACCCATTTTCCTCCTTTAGAGGGCTGGAAATGCACAAGCTTTAACTATGTCTGTTTTAAATAGACTCATCCTCTCCCCCATCCTCCAGCAAGATGCTCTGTGTAGAGAAAACCTTTGGGCTGCCCAAAACAAAATGGCCCTGCTGATTTTCTCTGCGTTTGATCCACAGCCAGGGGATCGTTGCTGGAAACCGCATTTTTGCTGAGTAATATTTTAGTGTGAGCTGAAAAACAAATTCTTCCTCTTCTATTAAAACTAGTAAACAAAAGGATATTAAATAGGTCATTTGAGAAATGCACCATGCCAGAAAAAAACAAGACGACTCCCCGGCGTAGATACGCTCTCTGCGCTATTGCTTCTGCCCTGGTTTCATGTACCCCATACTGGGTAATAAATGCAAGCGGACTGCATGCTTGTACAACTAAACTTGCATTGTTAGAAAAGCTATTTACGGAGATGTTCCAACTGCTGGGCACATTCCAGCCACCTGTACAGACCGGCTTCCTGGCGTCTCCCCCAAACCCCTCTCTCCTGCAACCTGGCTCCCCCCTCCAAGTTCCCCCTCCACCTGAATGTATTTCAAGGACTCTGTGTCAGAACAAGTTTCCTAATGACATTGGATCCAGGAAGGAGTATGGGATACTGCTGAGGAATCATGAGATTTTATCGAGGGGCGGGAAAGGAGAGTGAGAGTTTGATTTTTTTCCTCCCACAATTCCCCCAGAAAGCTTTGTAAAGTCACCCACAATGCACCGCTGTTTGGAGCAGTGCTAGGAACTGGTATACATACCAGAAATACAATTGGTCCCCCAAAAAAATAAATAAAAAGGCTGATAATTTCCCTCCCCACACACAAACACTCACAAATTTTTAAGACTTCAGAATAATTTTCATCCTGCAGGTTCCGAAAAGGAACATTTTTATGCACTTTACCCCATTCTTTCTTTCCCCATTTTGCTCCGGAAAAGGGAGGTGGGAAAGTCTGTCCCTGCCCCGAAGAATTTACAATCCAAGTACGAGACAAATGCAGCAAGATTAGCGCAAGGACACAGCGAGACAATCCTAGGCTCAGTCTTGCTCCATCTCCGAACCACAGCGCGCTCAGGCTGCAGGGGGGCGCGTCTGCAGCCCCCAGGTCCGTGAACGACAGGCAGCTGCTCCGTGAACGACAGCCGGAACACGGGGCTGTTTGTCTGCGTGTCACTCTGCAGGCCAGGCTCCTCGGACTCCTGTTCTGATCCGGAGCACATGACGCAGCTGCGATGTGTTCAGGACGCTGAAAGCAACCGCGGGGAGCAGCGCCCGTCTTTTCAGACAGAGATGGCGAGCGCGCAGCCGATGGCGGGGGGCCCTTGAAAACACGGCGCGAGTCGCCACCAGCAACGCAATGAATGCCGGCACGGACACGCAGTGCACCATGGGACGTTGAGCCGGCACCCAGGCTGCTCCGCGCGCCTCTCCCCCATCCCAGAATGCCCAGCAGCTGGAGCTGCCGAGTCGCACGGTGGGATAGCTACCCACGATGCACTGCTCTCACGGTCGACAAAATGAGGGCGGTGTGGACAAGCGCCCGTCATGGGAAGGCAGCAGATCCTCCGCGTCCAAGTTCAAAACCGGGGCTCTAGCCCTCAGGGGCGGCAGAGGAGCCTGAAAATAACTCACCTTGTGACAGCTGCCTGAGTCTGCAGAGAGCCCAAAACAACAGCGCTGAGAGGGGCAAACGGCCCCCGGCAGCTCAATGGGGGGGGGGGATGACCCCCAGGCTCAGACAGGCCCCCCCACCTGAAAAAGGCTGCATGTGGCAGGATGATGACAGTGCAGAAAGCCCAGCCCACCCATGCAGCTAGCCCCAGTAAACTGGGCAACACCCCACCAGTTTAAGAGGCTAAGCAGACCCCTGCTGCTCTCAAGGGCAAGGGTACCTCTAGCATTGCGCCCTGGGAGACGGACCCCCCCCCCCACTCCCAGTCTGAGCACTTCTCCCCACCCACTAGACATTCAAGCTGGGGAAAGGGGCAGATGGGACCTCGCAGTCCTGGCCCAGCACCCATATCAGGGGGGAGATTTCTCCAGCCCTGGGCCCAGCCCTCAGCTTCCAGCTGCCACAATCCGCACACAGCCCCCGTCCGCCCAGTCCCAGCGCCTACCCAAACAGGCGCAGACCGCAGGGAAAGCTTCAACGCCAGCTGTAACCAGTGCCCGTGGAGCCCAGAACAAGGCCATCTCCCGCCGGGGGCAGTACCTGATCTTCTCACAGGGAGCTCAGCACAGCCATTCAGTTGCTCAAGGTACAGGAAATGCTACTCAGCTTCTCTTCTGATGGCACATCATCCGCAGCTGAGCACGGGACTGGGGCAGGGAGAGGATTTTAACCCTTTCCCCGTCAGAGAGCACACAAGGAGAGTGCCTGCTGGCGTTTGCATCAGGGCTTGTGTGTGTGTGTGTTTCCATGGGAAAGGTGTACATATAATCCCCTGCATCTGCTCTCAGGGCACATCTATGCTGCTACCGCATCTGCCCTGCTTATGTTACCCCTGCTGAGCTTCTCACTGGGACACGTCCTGGCGTCTGTCCCCTGGTCTACAGGTCCCGGAATGGATCTGAGACTCAGCTTAGCCTCCCGCCCGCTACGGCTAACCTCGAGGGGCGCTTTGTGTCCTAGTCTCAGTCCAGCTGAGCTGCCCCGGTAAGCCCCAGATGACAGGGGGCTGCCTCTGGTTTCACGCGCTGGGATTATAACTCCTTTGACAGAGCTGTGTTTTCAAAACGGCCACATCTGATAAAGATCTCTAGCCCCCTCCCTCCATCCCCAGGTCTCTCCCACCCGCCCCTGCAGGACCACAGAGCACAGCAGGTGTTACCTGCTGATCCACCTCTTTGCTGCTAATAATTTACTTTCTGCTGGCAAATTCTCCACTGCCAGATCTTGACTTATTCCTGTTACAAAGGATTTGCTAGTCACACCATATAATTGGCCAGCTACTGTGTCTTTACCCTGAGTGCATGGCGTAAGCTTTATTTATTTTAAAAGGGGGGCGGTCTCACCACACTTTGCAAAGAAAGGTCCGTGGGAGGGAGCTTTTCCAAAGTGCCTCAGTCACTTGGGGGCTTTTGAAAATCTTGCCCAGGATCCGGAGCAAAAAAAGAGCATTGCAGCACGTGTAGACATTCCCCAAATTCACTTTAATCTAGCTAGCTTGGGAACCGACAGAAATGAAGCTGCAGCAGTGTAGACTTCAGCACAGGGTAGCTGACAGGGTGGCTGACTAGGACAGGTTTGTGCAGCAGGAGCTGAAAGCTGGGCTGTCCCAATTTCCCTGCCTCTGCCAGGGCACTGCTTCCAGATGCTCCTGTCCAGGGTCCAAGACCCACAGAGGCCATGGAAAGCAGAGTATAAATTAGAGCAGAACATGGCCCTAGAACATGGCCCTAGAACATGGGGAATGCAAAATTGGCTTTAAAGCCCCTCTCACTCTGTCCCTGCTCTAAGGCAGGAGTGGGATAGCTGAGAATCAGACACCTGGTGTGGGGGCAGGCATAGGATAATAGATGGAGATTCCTGCATGGAAGATAATAGGAGGCATGGAGTACTCCAAGAATGCAGGAGCTCAAAACCACTGGCAATAAGGAGACGTGGAGATCAGGAGTGGTGAAAGTCCATGGAATATTTCATCTCTGGTCCCATTCTAACGCAGCTTCATAGTGACGTCATTTTATTACTGCCCAATCACAGCTTTGGTGCCTTGCGGAATCGCCGGATAATCCACGTTCATATCAATGTAGCTATCTGTCCCCCTCTAGTGGCTGGAGGTTAATGTGTCTGCTACTTGCCGCTGCGTTAGACAGAAAACGAAACGTCTTTGAAAACAAGTGCCTATGAAAGATTCTGCTGATCACATGGAAACCAACCGAGGTTGGACAAGTGTCCTTATCACAATGGGTACCTCAGCAGGGTCACAATCTCGGGTGGCAGCTTCAGCAGAGAGCGTAAAGCCTGAATACAGCTCCCCACACACACTTCCAAGTCCTGGGGTCTCCACAGAGCAGGCTCAGTGGTACGTAATTTATATACTGCAAATGTAAATCCCATAGTCGGCCGAGCTGGCAAAGATCTGGCACTCAAGGGCATTTCTGCATGTGTCAAATGCGATAACCTTTGAACACCGCATCTGGTCAATCCCAAAATTTCAGGGAACGGTCTAGGCGTCAGTGGCCGGAACCCTATTGAATTTGGGGGAAATTGGAAAACCAAAAGGGGGGAAACGGGAACTAGCTGGAGGCCCTGCCGTCTGATTAACAACTCCACAGCTTCCAGCACCCCAGCAATTATCTGTAGATCAAACAGCTGGGTGATGGCAGCAATTAACACATCCAGGCATAACAATACCTCTGTCTCATCTCTGTCTCCCAATGCAGTTTAACATGCTGGCACGCTAAAAGCCTTATCTCCCAGAGAGAAAGAAGAAGAGCTGTGGGTGGGGAAGGGAGAGAAGAGGGGAGCGGGGCAGGCACACAGCCTCTGGCATGAAGGGGGAAATGGAGGAAGGGAGCACGCAGAACCCCTGGTGGGGAGAATTGGGGGGAAGGGGTCACCCAGAGTCCCTAGCATGATAGGGAAGGGGGAAATGAGGTTGCACACAAAGCCCTGAGTATATGGGGGAAATGGGGGACCCTGGTAAGAACCCCTGGCATGGGGGCAGATTGGGGCAATTGCAGGGAGTTCCTGCATTGGAGGAGGTGGGAGGGTGGCACCCAGGGAGCGGTGCCAGGAGACGTAGCGGGTGCACCAAGGTTGACCAAGCTCAAGCTATGAAGTGGGCAACGCCCTGTACTGACCACTTCCCTTCTCCATCTGCTCCTTCCCCGTGGGTGGAGCTGCGCGTGGCACCGATTCCTGGAGCCTGGCACCCCCCGGCGCCTGGTGAAGTTAAACCACAGCCTGTGGCTTCCCTCTTGCTGCCTGGGCCGAGCCAGCTGGCTGTGATGGGGGATAATGAGCTGGGGAAGCCAGTGGCTGATGTCGATCTAGCCTAACCACACACACGGATATTAAACTCCATCCCAGACAAAAGAGCACTCGGGGTTTCATTTACAAAGCTTCGCTTCCTCGATCATCTGTGCCCGCAGCTGTCACGAGTTTCATTTTCCCTGGAAGAGCAGGGATTGGCAATGCCGGAGGTTACAGGATCGGGGGGTGCCGTGCTGGGAAGAAGGGAGGAACTGACAACAGCGGAGACCCCCCCCGGACGGGGGCTGAACATGCTGGAGGCGGGAGAGCGAATCCTCTGCGTGTCCCAGGCCGTGGAGGGTGCAGGTGGAAGCCAAGCAGGAACAAACAAAACCTGCCAGATCCCTTCTCCGGTGCCTGCGCTCCTCTTTTATCTGACAACGCCCAGCTCTTCGGGCCAGCCAGCGTTTAGCTCCAAGAAGGCAAGAGCAGCTTGGACGCTAATACGAATAGATAACCCGGAGCGAATTGCGGCCTGTGCCATCAGAGGCTGTGTGGTTGAGCAGGTCGGGCACTGAAGGAGGAGTCAGGATGCCTGGATTCTATCCCACCACCCTGCTGCGTGACTTTGTGCAAGCCACGTCACCCCTCGGTGCCTCAGTTTCCCCCTTCGTAAAGGATACCCTAAGTGAGGGGGTGTCTACATCACAGCCGCCGAAGCCACACAGCTCTGGCGCTCTGGGGCTGTAGCGTAGACACTTCCTACATAAACAGAAGGGGTTTTCATCAACGTAGTTAATCTGTCTCTCCCAGAGATGATGGAAGCTCTAGGTGGATGGAAGAATTCTCCACGTGGGGCAGGACATTTTTCACCCGGGTCGAGGTACAGACACCTCAGGTCTCTTTGTGACTCTGCCACTGCATTGCGGGAGGACCTCGGCCAAGTCCCGTCACCTCCCTGTGGGATGAAAC
The DNA here is from genome assembly GCF_026122565.2 of Emydura macquarii macquarii. Lineage (NCBI taxonomy): Eukaryota > Metazoa > Chordata > Testudines > Chelidae > Emydura > Emydura macquarii. Next base: position 737,640 of record NW_027133394.1, read on the forward strand.
GAGCTAGGAGCACAATGATGGATTGGGGGTGGCTTCTGTGCAGATGGGGGATAGGATACCCCGCTTCACTCCCCTCCAGCTTATTTTGCTTCTGAGGGTTGCAGAGCTGCTGATAAATCCTGAAATTAACCAGGGCTCTCCTGGGATATTTATATCTGTCAGACACGTGTGAGGCACACACAGAGATAATGGCGTTACCTCCAGTGCCTTGGGTGGCTGCCGGGAGAAGGTGGCCGGGGCTGGCTTAAGTCTTATTTTCTGTCTTCATCCAGTGCCCTGGGGATCCGGTCAGATCCCTCACCCAGCCTGTCTCCCCAGGTCAGATCCAAATAGAGATACGGGTTCGCCTGAGCACCGGCACTGAAATCAGGCCTGAAAGTCTGATCTCACTTCCACAGAGTACTCTGGCCCTGTCCCCAAAATAAGTGTATTGGGGAGAGAGAGGCCATGAGTCAGGCCCAGCTCGTGCTCAGTCACTATTGTCTTATAGAGCCTGCTGGGAAATTAATGATGATGAATGCTCTAGGCTCATTGGTATCAATTTCCATGGATCTTTCCTATTCCATCACACCCCAGAAAAGGGTTCGGACTCCCTCAGTGTCTGCCCCGACTTCTCTTCCTGTCCTCCCATTGCACACAGGAGGCCGGCTGCACAGAAACTCACCTCCATCTGGGCAGCTTCCATCCGTGGGAGCCAAGGATCTAGTGGCAACGACAGAAGGACCCCCTTTCACTTCAGCGGGCCTTGGGCCAGGTCCCTAGCACTGTCAGATAGGGGCTGCTGCCCCCTCCCACGGGGGCTGAGCAGAGCACGTCTGTAGGAGTCCCAGCCCCTGCCAGGCTGGAGAGCAAGAGGGGGGAATGACCTTGCAAAGCGCAAGGTGACATGGGGTTGTTCCCTGTTCTAATAGCCATTGCATTGGAGGAAGAAAAAGTAGCAAGGGTAGCTCTGCGGGGGGCAATGTGGTGCAGTGGTTAAAGCAGGCAACTGGGAGCCATGAGTCTCTGGCTCTGCTACTGACTTGCTGCATGACCCTGGGTGCCTCACTTTACTGGTCTATAAAAGGAGGAGAGGTTAAGGGATCACAGCACAGGCAGCTGGCAGAATGGGTAATAAGGCCAAGGAACCCATTAGACCACACTCCTCTCCAGTAACGAGAAGGGAACCCCGGAAGCCTGACGCCCAGGCTTTTGCTTTAACCACTAGACCACACTCCTTCCCAAAGTCTTAGAAACACAAGAAGCCCTGACTTCCTGTCTCTTCATCCTTCCAAAAGCTGGGAGGAGATCCCAGGAGTCCTGCTCTACCCAGCACATTATAATGAGGACACTCAAAACCTAATGGATTTAGACAGGCCCAACTCCCATGAAATGTGAGGGACAGAGACCCGTGGCTTTTAACTCCGGGTGCCAGCACGAGTTGCCTGCTGGAGGGGGAAAAAAAATGATTGCCCAGCGACAGAGAAAGGAAGCAGGGGTTGGGGAGAGTCATTGGTGGGAAGCAGATAGTCACGAGGCAGAGTGGGACTGGGATTGTCTCGTCTCATTTTTGATCCCTCAGCTTATTCTGGGCCCCAGCAGCAGCCTCAGCTTGTGCCCAGAGACCTGTGCGCCCGGCAGCTAGCGTAATAACTTCTATAGAGCCGTGCTTCTCCTGTCCTAACAGCTGCGGAGTGACTGGACCCCAGAGCCCGTGTGTCTCTTCCTGCTGTGGCCTGGAAGGGCTGGATAGACCCCAGAGCCCGCCCTGCTGCCTTCGTAACCCGGGTGTGTGTGGGAAACCGCGTTGGAGGCTGTAGACTGTGCCGAGCCAGCCGAGCCGAGAGATAAAAGCTGCTGATTCTCCAGAGAAGACTCCCTGGTTAATTTCCCCTAATTATGTCTGACATTTTCCCATCACTTTGTGAATTGGATTGTACACGAGAGAGCAAATGCAAGCCATGTGCCAGGATCCTGCCAGCGTTGGGCTGCTTCTGATCTGCTCACGCCGGCTTTACACCAGTAACTGCATCGACGTGGCTGGGATTTACACCAGTCGGAGTCAGATCAGAATTCAGCCCTTTGGCTTCAGGTGGAATCACCCCTGATTTACACCAGCGTGAGATCAGAATCTGGCCACCTGCAAACTAAAGAGAAAGAGAGAAGGAGAGACAGAGAGAGGAACTGATCAAAGGTACAACAAGGCAGCTCAGAAGGCGACCAAGAGGAATCAGGGCTTCCCTGTCGCCTCTAAAAAGCATCTAATGCCTCTTTTCTCCCACCCTTTTCCTACGTCACAGTCCAATGAAACAGCTATTGCAGTAAAAAAAAAAAAAAAGGTCCCTGCCCCAAAGCAAAGAGAGTCTAAGAGAAGAGACAACACACAGAGATAGACAGACCAGTGACGAAGTGCAAGGAGACGAAGGGCTCTCTGATTTAGGATTAATACAAAATCACAGCGGTAAATTGCTCTGGAGCGGAGTCATTTCCAGTTGGGATTTTGCCCCCACTATGGAATAAATTGTCGGCTCTTTCTAACACAGGGATTAACCAAAATTGGATGTAGATTAGGAATCAGAGTGGATGCTTTCGGGGGGCGGGGGACCAATGCTGCCGTAGGATTGGAAAAACAGAAAGGGGTAAAGTCGCCCTGAGCTCCGCCCACTATCCACACTCCTCCCCCTTTGAGTCCCAAAATGAGACAGTGGAGTTTGCAGATCTGCACAGAAGGATTGTCTCTGCTTTTTCTTGGGGACTGTCGGCAGACGTGAAACAGTGATCAGTTTTGGCCTTTAGAAGGGTGTCTTTAGGTTCCGGGCTCAGCATTCTGTTGATTGGAACGGGAGCAGGCCACATCTTCCAGAATCATTATTTCGTGCTGTCTGCAGGCTCAGGCAGACACCACGGCACATTTGAAGGCTTTCTTTGTGATCAGAGTTGCTTAAAAGCTCAAATTCTGGAGCCCCAGGTAGCCGTCTCTGGGGCAAATATGAGGTCTGTGTCTCACTTCTGATGGGAGAAATTGCATCTGTCTTGTGTTTTCGCATGAGATGAATAAATGTCCTGGTGCTGCTGTCTCTCCCCTCTGATTCCTCCTTGGGCAACCAGGGGTGAATAAGAACCAACAAGGCTCTACCCCATCAGAGTCCCTGGTCTGCATGGGACTAGAGGGCAGAAACCAGGGGCAAGAAGAAAGATGAAACAGACACAGTCGGGCACACGGCACCATCCCTTTGTGCAGAGAGTTCTCATTGACTTCAATGGGAACTCCATGCCTGGATCAATTGTAGATGTAATCTGATGAAAAAGGGCGAGTGAGAGACAGAGAATGGATGAGCTGTTGGTGGGGCTGGGGAGAAAGAGAGAGAAAGCTTCCAGTGCATACAAAGGGTTTTTACCAATGGATTAATAGGTTGTCATGACAACAGATGTACCATTTCGAGTAATTATTAGCGAATAACAAAACAATGAGAACCAAAAGGCCAGCGAGGGGAGGGGAGTTGTTTGCAGCTAAAAGAGACTCTGAATTCAGCCTGGCTGCTTTAAGAGGAACAGGGAGGGAGAGCAACAGATGAAACACAACCGCCTATGCAAAGTCTCATGCACTCAGAGATGTGGCTGTGTTAAACTGGCCCTCCTGGGGCGTGTCGGAGCCAGATTGCTGACTTGAAAGATACCCGAACAAGGCTTTACTCCTGCTTTACTCCAACACCGCTGCTAACAAGAGAGCTGGATTCCTTAATCCAGCTTGTGCATCTCAACCCAACCATTCCCCAAGGGCCTGATCCAAAAGCCACTGAAGAGAGAAGGCGTCTTGCCGTAGTCTTTAGCGGGCTTTGGTTCAAGCGCTACGTTCCGATTGCAAAGCCTTCGTTGCTGGCCGTGGGAGAACCACCGAGACGGCTTCACGCACGGCCAAGGCGGCAGGTCGGAAAAGCACCGCTTTATGTGTAAACTGAGCAAACCTCGGCGGGGATGACCCGCTGACAGGTGATAAACCCGGCACCCCAAGAGGGAGGCCATTTTTACAGGGTGACGACACTGCATTTTGGAGGCTACAATCTGACCTGGATTCATCAGCTAGGGTGAGAATCCAGGGAGATCTCAGTTTTCTAGGGACCCCATCTTCACACACAGGGCCCTGTTCTCCCACGACAGGACATCTAGCTAAGTACAAGTGAGCATCTGTTCTTCATTACTGCTGTAACTTATGTCGGTCAGGGGTGTGGTTGTTTTCAATTTCTTCTCCCATCCGGAACGAGCCCCCCAAAGACAAAAGGGGAAGGCGAGCCCCATGGAGAATTTGACCATCTGGAGAGAGGACTCCACAGGGGGAGGGGTATGAGAGGAGCTGGAGAAGCAAGACAGACAGACACAGCCTGGACAAGCAGCCGGGAGTACAACGAGCCTGGGAAAATCCAGGGCCACGTCTATACGACAGCGGACTGTCGCGCACCAGCTTCCTACATCGACGGAAGGGGTTTTTCTATCGATATCGTTAATCCACCGCTCCGAGAGTTAGTAGCGAGGTTGACAGAAGAATCCTTCTGTCGTCCCAACCACATCAACCCCTGGGGTTAGGTCGACCTAACTCCTTCGCACATGGTGCGCGTTTTTCCCCAGCTCTGAGTGATGTAGCTAGGTTGAGCTCATTTGTCAGCATCGACCAGAAGAGAGATTTGAGTGAGCGTTTGGGGGAACCGCTGGCTGAAAGAGTTTCTTGTTCTGGCAGCAAGGATGTGGTTTCCTGTTGTTTAGTTCCTCCTGCATTCGGGGAAACAGGACCTTGTCCGTTCTCTGAAAATACACAAAGGTGCCAGACTTCATCGTCAATTTCTCCTCCCATCCGGAACGACCGAAGGGTCCTGCAGCTTGACCAGTTGCTCGGGTTAACAATATGCCTCTCCTGAGAGAGCATTAGCCCTAAAAATCAGCACGCGCTAAAGAAAGGCAGAGATGCGAGCTACAGAGATAAACAGGAAGGGGAAAGAGAGAGGAAGAGATGGGTAACGAAAGACAAGAGATGAGATATCAGCAGGGTGGGGAGAGAGAGAACGATAGCGGGCCGTGCAGTTTGAGGAGTCACGAGGGAATTGAAACTCTCTGGCAACAGGGGCTGGCTCCAGGACACAAACTCTCACAAGGGCTTGGCTGAGAGCACACGAGGACAGGCCTGTTACTAAATATCTGTGTCGTGATTAGCATCGCTGTCTCCTTTCACATGCCCTCTCCCACGGACGCGGTAACCCCGGAGCAGCATCCCAGCAAGGAGGGCCGAGCGCAGGCAGGACTCTGTGTGCTTCCAGGCTGAACGAGATCGGAATGTGTCCCCCTGCAAACACACAGAGCAGCGGAGTGCGGACGGGTCTGGGGAGGTGGAGCAGAACCAGGACACCAGATCTGGACACCTGCTACGCTGCGGCCAGCTGCAAACTCTCCCTGTCTCTAGAAAGAGCAGCGGGATAGGGAGGCAGGGGAGAATGAGAGAGAATGCACAATCAGCAGCAATAGGAAAGAGCTTCCCAAAAGTTCAGTGACCCCATGACCCAGAAGGGAGGTGACTTCCTGAGCCAAGCTCCTGAGAGCTTTTCCCAATAAACAGAGGGGCTGTGAAAGGATGACAGGCTGAGAAAGAGGAGGAGGGTGGAAGAGAGACCTGGGTTGCCTCTGGGCCCAGCTTTCTAATCCAAATCACAGCCCTGATCATTATAGGGATCACGATACTGCCCAGAGGCAGAGCTGGACAGGAATCGTTTTTCCTGTCCCACGAGCATTTTCGAGATTTTGACATTTTCTCCCATCCAAAATTGGGGCCAAAAGACAAAATCTCCAAAACCAAACTGCAAACAGAAAATAAAAAAGAATCATCGATCGGGTCCATCAGAACGTTTCATTTCAACCATACTGAAAGTTTTCATTGCGACCTTTTAGGGAAAAAATGGTTTACCTTAAATTGACTTAAATTTCTAAACCAAATCTCCATTCGAACGGACAAACGGAACTATTTTTGTTTAAAAAACGCCAACGTGCCAATTGCAAAACATTCCCCCCCCTCCCAAAAAATGTGAAACAGGAAATACATTGAAACCGACCCTTCTCTGCGAATAGGTTCGCTTTCAACGAATGGGCGTTTTCAGACCAAAAAAATGTTTCGGCAGAAATTTCCCAGCCAGCTCACTCCAGAGGTTCCCATCGGAAGCCGGGCTCTGTAAAATTTCATGCTGCAAAGATGCTTTTGTGTCTTTAGGATCACGCTGGGACCCAGGAGTCAGTTCAGTTTCCTGCACTACCAAACACGGTGTGTGACTGTGGGCAAATTATTTAACTTCTCTAGGCCTCCAATTCCCATCTGTTATGCCAGGATAATAATCCTTCCTTTGCTTGCCTGGGTCTTTTACTGACAGTACAGTACCTAGCACAATGGGGGCCTGACCGTGGCTGTGGTCTCTAGTTCCTAGTGTAATAGGGAGAAATATGTTTACACACATCCACAGGGAGACAAAGTCCCTTTCCCAGCTGGCTAATACAGCCAGGGTTGCCTACAACAGCAGAGGACTGGACTCAATGATCTAGGAAGTCACTTCCAATCCTATGCTGTGCTATGCAAACTGATACCAACCCCAGTTCTCCAACTCCAGCTGATTTCAGTGCCAGGTATACAACATCGATTGACTGACACCTGAGTCTCTGCTGCTGTGTGGTCATTCACTCCTGTGCCACACAGATGCAAAGTGCTATCACGCTGCGCTGGCTGCATTTGAAAACCACTTTGCGCAGGCTGAAATGATGCCATGGGGAACAAGGCAGCAGAGAATCTAGCCCCAGCTCTCTGAGCTGGATCTGTTCCAGCCCTCCATGTCAAACCAAAGTCAGCTCCGGTCTCAGCTGCATGGTAGAAATTGATCCCCTCTGCTGTGCAGTTGATCACAAGTGAATCTGATGTCAGTTCTGCACTCCCAACTGACTCTCCTGCCAACTGCCCTGGCTGGCTGGATTTCCCCGATTGAGACTGACTCCTGATTTAGTGCTGATTCTGCCTTCTTTGATTTCAGTCACTGCACGCTGGTGGCAGCTTAAAAACGTAGGCCAGGCGCGGCAAAAGCGAAGGGCTAAAGTCAGACACCTAACTAACTAAGTGGTCTGATTTCCAGAGGAGCTGAAACGTCACAGCTCCTCCTGGAGTATTAGTGATCCCGGATCGACCATGGGACGGATTCTCAGGCATGCTACCACTCCACTCCAGGTCTAGGAGGGCTGGGAGCATTCAGCCGCTCTGCAAAGCAGGCCCCAGGTCTGTGATGAGAACTGACTCCCGAGAGCCGTTGCATCCCATGATGTGCGTTCCAAGAGGGCAAGCCTTTAAAACGATCAGTTACACGGAAGCACAGCTGGCCACAGACGGAATTTCTGTCCGTCCAATTTGGAATGAAAAAAGGCGAAATTTCTCATGGAACAGAAATTTAGAAAAAAAAATGTGATTTGGAAACGCTGAATCATTGTTTTCACACTGTTGAAACATTACAATTTAGTAAAAACCATTATAAATGTAGCATAAGAGCAAATGCCATATATATGCTAGAATAGTAAAATTAATCACGTAAGACGATATAAAAGACTAAATGACATTAATTGAAATGATCAAGCCGAAAGGAAGTATTTTGACATCGAAACAAAGTGAGAAAGTCAAAAGGATTTGGGCCGACACTTTGCCATCAAAAATTCACACATTCAATTAAGGTGCATTTTTCCAATGCAAAACCATTCTGCGGACATTTTTTTTTTGACCAGCACGACTAGAAAGAAAAAGAAAGAAAGGAAAAGAAATGTAAGCAGGAAAGCGCGGACACAGCTTGAAGATACGTCTACGCAGCAGCGAGGAGCTAGTCACAACCAAGTTAGATATATTAGTGCAGGGGTTCTCAAACTTTTTTTGCTGGGACCCACTTTGAAAATATTTCAGACTGTGATGACCCCCCCCATGACATGCCACTCTTACTTCTGTGCTGCTGCTGGGGGCGGTGCGGCCTTCAGAGCGGGACACCCGGCCAGCCGCTCTTTGGCCACCCGGTTCTGAAGCCGTGTGTGTAGCTGACAGGCAGAGCCCCAGCGTGCGTGGGGGTAACAGCTCGCGACCCCTCATTTGAGAACCCCTGAGCCAACTCTCATGGCCCGGCTTTGTGTCCCCTCAGACCTATGCTGCTGCTCTCAGAGTCACTTCTGCTCCCCACCCCTCTCACATCCAGAACATCTGCTCCCCGTCAGATGTTAGCCCCAGGAGAGTTTTCTCAGGGTCTCTGAAATCCTTTGGCTCCCTGAGCATTGACCTCCCAGCTGGCGGTGGGAGGCAGAATCCCTCAAGAGGCGCGTGAGTCTGACGTGTCCCTCCTGCGGCCCGGCCTGGCTTTGCAGCAGGCTGATTGCCGGTGCAGCTGGGGATGGTGGGCCGTGAGCCTCACAGACAAACTCTAACAGGAAGTGGGGCCAGGCTGGAGAGAGAAGGAGTGCAGGTCCAGTGGCCTTCTCCCACCTCCAGGTCTGCCATTTCGTTTTCCTCACAAGTAAGTTGAGACCTGTTGGAAACGTTTCCCCTCCATCTCCGTCCCTTTGTGTTTCTAGCAGGTGCTGGACACGTCTCCCCTACCAAAGCCCCTATCCAGATTCCTGAGCAGGACTTTGAAACAACCAGAGGAAAGATGCCGATCCCAGATCTTGCAATCCCTGCTAGGATGGGACTCTAACCAGAGCTGTGTGGACAGGATCAGTAAATATCACAGGGATCTGAAGTCAGTGGAAGATTCTCGTTGGCTTCAGACCAATGCCTCACTATTGGTTCTCGGGGCCTCACTTAAGGAGCTCTGATTTCCTCCCAGCTCTGTCTGAGCTCCAGGCAAGCCACGAAGGGAGAACAAAGCAGGGGAAAGTTCCCTTCGCCATGGATAAGTGATCCAGACACAGACAGGGAACCATCCAATTCCAGGTTCCTATCTATCTGGGTCCATAGTTTGTGGTCTGCTAAGCTACAGTTCACTAGCACAGCACTAGGCGATATAAACCCTCATGCTTCAAGGCAAGAGCCAGCCTCTAACTAATAGGGGTCAGGAAGAATCTTCTCCTGGGGGCAGGTGTTCCCATCACTGCAGTAGCTATTGCACCTTCCTAGGAAGCAGCTGGTGCTGGCCACTGTCAGAGGCAGGACACTGAACTAGATAGATCTGGGGACCAAGCCATTCTGGCAAACCTATGATCCTGCTTTCACCACTTCCCATAGCAGTGGCGGTTAGAGGTACTAAGTGACCCCTGGCTTTGGTTTCAAAGTTCCCTTTGGGATTTGCATGAGGCGCAGTGGGGGCAGCATGTCAGGATCCAAACCTCCCCCTCGGCCAAGTGCTGTGGCAGGTGCACTAAGATTAGCCCCGGGTGGATCTCTCACGGCTGGGCTTGCTCAGGGGGAAGGCAGGTGGGCCTGTAGAAGGAAATGGAGTTTTCTCATCCCCCGTGGGACTCCGCCTCCCTCTCCTTCCCCTGCCAGAGAAGCGTGGGGACAAAGGCTCCCCACTGCAACCGGGCCACCCTGAAAACGGCACCAGGCGTAAACTGCAACGTCCTTGAACGCACTTATCCAGCTCTGGGTCCCCAATGCCCTCAGGCCTTCTGCAAGGGGAGAGGATCACAGGAGAAAGGAGTGATGCAGAGAGACAGACAGACAGACCACCACACAAGAGCCCAGGACAGATGGCAGCCATGTCCCTCACCCCTCGGGTCGGGTCACCTGAGTGACTTGTCTCCTGTCCTCTGACACCTCTCCAGCTGATCAGCATCACCCGGACCCAGAGGGCCCAGGCAGAGGGGCGAGGAGCCGAGTGCCTGGCTCTGGGGGGGAGAAAGAGAGACAAAGACCTGGGGAGGAGGGAGAAAGTGGGAGTCAAGCGAGACACCGATGAAGAGCCGGGGCTGGAGAGGTGCAATAAGGAAATTGCAAATGAGGAGTGAGCAGCACACACTTAAAGTCTCCATCTCCCAGCCATCGGAGGCCTCGCTTTCGGGAAGCCCTTAATAACGAACGTCTGCAAACCACAGCTTCATCACGGTGCTGGCAAAGCGGCGTCGAGCCGACGGGGAGCGAGGGGAGTGAGGCCGGGCTGCGCCCGTGCTTTGGAAGCTGAGCGAAGGTCTGTGGGAACCCAGCTCCGCATCGGGGAGGCGCCTTGGCTGGCTCTGGAAAACGGAGCAAACCCTGCAAAAGTGTGTGGGAAGCTGCTGGAGGCTGGGAGCAGCAATTCCCAGTGCGCCTCCCTGCTGCAGGAGTCAGCTCTGTCTGCCAGACTCCAGGAGTTAACTCCTCTGTGCCAGGAACCCTCCTAGGAAGCCTGCAGCCGGGGCAAGCTCCCTAGAGCGGCGAGGCCCCTGCCCTGCATGATGGATGTCAGCCTGCAGAGCTGTCAGTTGCAATCCTTGGGGTTGTCTCTGCAGCCTTCACCCGTCCCTGCTTGATCATTTTTTGCTCAGTTGATAGACAGATGGTGCGGCCACTCCCTCACCCGGGTGCAATTCTTTGGTTGCTTTCTCCTGGGTGCAATCCCAGTCAACCAACCGGCCGGCGTCTTTGCCTCACTTCTTCCCGGGAAACGGAGTTAGCGTCCTTGCTAGAGCACACTGGACAGGATCACGCATTTCAGACGCGAGGGAACACCTTCAGATTTCGCGGTGGCACCGTTTGAAAGGCAAACGGCCTGTTTCCGCTGAACCAAACGGGATCGAGATGGGACATGGCGGGATTTTCCCACGCTTTTCCCCCTTTGAAAAAGGAAAAAAAAAAAAAAAAACCCAAGCCTCTTCCCAGTTAGAAAAAACCTGGGAAATGTCAAACAGTACCACCACGTCGTGCATCGTTCCAAAAGGCATTTTTCATTCTAAAACACTTTCCCCCTGTCCTGGTGCTGACATTTGTGCGTGTGATGGGCTCTGGCTGCGTTTGACCTCGGGGAAGACTCTCGCCGTGCGCGCTCAGGAATTTTTCAGCCTAACTTTTTTTTGTCCTCGCTCCCCCCGTGAGAGCCCAGTGATGATGGCACGCAGCTGAGAGGGGGGAAGCCCCTGAGGTGACCCCTGCCCTGCCTGATTCAGAGCGCAAGCTAACAGGCTATTTGGAGTGTGAATCTCTCCCGTGGGCGCTGTTCCTCGTTGGATAAATAATTAAATAGTCGTTGGGGCAGAGAGAAACTGACTCCACAGCCCTGCGGTGCGGGTGGGAGACCCGAGTTCAAGTCCTTGTCGTGAACCTAGTTATTCTGGGCTGGGTCTCTCTCTCCTGTCTAGATCTCGCTATTACATGACAACCGTAGCACCAGCACTGAGAGCACATCGTGGACACAGCATGCAGAGGCCATGCACCGAGTTAAACACTACTGATTTCAGCAGATTTAATCCTAATTTGCACCAGTTTAAAACAAGAAGGGAATCCGGTTTAGACTAAATAAGACCCCACGGGCCCGGGAGAAGAGTTCAAACCAGGGCCAGGGCGGCGATGGGCAGTGAGAAGAAGGGAGGGCTGGAAGTAGGAGAAGCCAGGAGCCTGCTGAAGGCTGGAGGGGGTTTGGTGGGTGAGAACCAGGGGCTGGTTCAATAGCTGTGTGGAGCAGGATGCGAGGAACAGCTGCTGGGAGCGTGGGTGGACAGACACGCCCTAGCAAATTGTGACTGCAGGGACACGGCTGGCGGCTCGTGCTAGCCCCTCCGGTACAAACTGCCCGACTCCCTGCGTACGTATTTAGGCACCTAGCCCCTGCCGCCACGGGCCACGCTGCTATTTTTAGCAGGCTAGCTGAACCGGAGCCGGCGCAGGTCTGTGTAGCCGGGCTGGGAAGCAGATGGAGCCGGAGGGTCCCATCATCACAAGGCATAACATGGTTGCAATCAGAATGGAAGCAGCCATGGCTTCCGCAGCAAAGACTTGTCAGCCAGGGGCACACACAGGACATAGGGATGGAGGCAGGGTGGTCTAATGGGCAGTGGCTGTGTCACTGATCTAGGCCCAGTCACTCCACCTCTCTGTGACAGCATTTCCCCTGCCACTCAATTTAGACTGGAAGCCAGCCGGGGCAGGGACTGTCTCCTGCTCTGTGTGCACACAGCACCTGGCACCATGGAGGGACTAACCGGGCTGGAGCCTGTGTGTGCTACTAGAACAAGTTCAGGAGTACGGGGCATTCGGTTCGGATCCTGTAGCGGATGGGTCTGTGTGCAGGCCTGAGAGCCGAGAGGGGAGATGGACCAGCTGGCTCCTTGGATCTTGGTTGTTTTTTTCATGCAATTCCAGAAATAACTCATCTTGACCTTCGAAACATTTTGTTCTATTTCTCGCCGCGCACATTCTTCTCGCCCGTCCCCGCCGCTCGCTTCCCATGGTGGGCCGGGGAGTCGTTCACCACGCAGCCGAAACGCGTTGGCATAAAACTTTCGATAAACACACCAGCCCCGGGTAAAGGCGCACGTGCCTGGTGCTAGGGGAAGGGGGTTACATCTGATCACTGACCGGGAGCCTCGGAAACTCAGGAGCGTTTCTAGACTGTATGGAGCTGGATTAGCACCACAGAGCAGAGCCAGCCCACTAGAGACATAGTTGGAGTCCAAAATTTGACTCACGGTCTTCTACCTTTATTTAAAAAAAGAAACCAGTGCTACGGGCTCCCGGGGAACCCCTATAGGAGAGAGGGGTGTGGGAGACAGCTAGTGGCTGTGGGGCTGCTTCTGATCTCATTTCACAAGTTTTACACCCGTCTCTCTCGGTTGATTTCAGTGACAGATTTGCACTGATTCAGGGTGTGTTAGGGTGCAGGGGAGAACTTGGGGACACCCTTAAAAGCGCAGGTAAACAGGGCCCGCAGGAGGCCCCAGCAGAGATATGAGCCCAGCCCCGGAGAAGGGGTTTGTTTGGGCAGCGGCATGGCCTCCAGCTCCACGCCTGCAGCCCCAGGGGTAGGATTTGCTGGAGAATTGTTTCCTTCCCAGCTCCAGCTGCTAGAGTAGAGAGAGAGCGCGAGTCATCCACCGCGCACGGAGGCTCTGGATCTCCCGGCTGCTAGTACAGATCACTGGAACACAGAGCCTGTCCCGCACCAGGGACCCAGCCAGACCCACAAAATATGTGAACTCCCCAGAGGTGGCACGAGTGGTGGGGAGCTACAGCCGGCTGTAGGACCCCTGAAGCCCCCAGGGCAGCCATAGCACGCTGCCCCCTCTGGTCTTGATCACCCTAGATGGCACTGAGGAGAAGGGCAGCAGTCGCGGTAGCACATGCGGCCTCTGCCACGTCTCTAAAGCGGACCTAGGCTTGACCAGGGAGCACCTAGACTCAACGGAGTGTGATCAGGGCTGAAATCCTAACCCCACCGAAGTCAATGGCAAAGTGGGAGTCAGGATCTCACCCTATTCATTCCACATTCTGAAAGGGATCGGTCCTAGCCTCCGCACCGCAGCGGATGTTGAGTCGCAGCCTGGAACAGTGCACGGGACTGGAAGCCAGGACTCCTGGGTTCTGTTCTAAACTACAGGCTCCACTTCAGTCCCCAGTCACGTGGCTTGCTGCAGACATCCCTGGGTGAGGCACCTCCAGCCTGGGTGCTGCAGGAGGTCAGAGTGGATGATCAGAATGGCACCTCCCGGCCTTCGCATCTACAGATCTATCCCCAGCTCCACCACTGGCTCACTGGGTGATCTTGGCCAAGTCGCACGGGCTTTGTGCCTCAGTTTCCCCAGCTGCAGAAAGGGGGATCATGACACCCAATTCAGCCTCACGCCCCCTTTTGAGGTTATTGCCAAACAGCCAATGCCTGTCCAGTGCAAGCATCAACGGCCCTCAGACAGTCCACACACTTGCTTATTACAAAATATCTTTTATTGGTAAAATAGCTCAGACTTTTCATCAAACATCGTTCTGCACACACTGCAGCGGGCCAAAAACACGCATCTTCTGTTAACAGGGATATGGTTACGGGAGGGGGGAGCAGAGACTCACGCCAGATCCCAAGAGAGCCACTCCCGTTGTAACCCACCCTCCACGGCAATGCCATATACAGCCAGAGGCAAAGCATAGTCAGGCCCATTGACTTGTGTCATCCCACGTCCTAGTCCCTCCAGGTGACAGGTTCGGAGACAGCAAACCTGCCCCCGCAGCCGCCTCTCCAACCCACTGGTTCCCCTAAACTCTGTTCCCGTTACAGGCTCAGGAGCAAAAATCCACCCCCGCTATTTTTCATCTCTCCGCAGACTCCTTGACAAGGGCTGGCTGGTGAATTTCAATGCAGCGTCCATAAGTGGTGACAAGATGTTTTAAAACCAGCACTGGCCACTCATGATTTCAGGAACCAGCTGGAGCCAGAATGGTCCACACTGGAAAAGCACAGGATGCCTGGGTTCTTTTCTCACCTCGGACACCCACTTGATGTCTGCACCGTAGGCAAGTTACTTCCTCCCTTGGGAATCAGTTTGGCCCCCATGTAAAATGAGGATCATTAGACTTACACAGGCTTGCACAGTGCTTAGAGTCCTACAGATTTAAAAAGCACCGTGCAAGTGCCAGGTCTTATTGGGTCTGGATCCCATTTTTTGGAGAGTGCCAGGCTTTGTACTTTGTACCCAGACTTTGTATGGGTGACACAGAGACCCCGGAAAGGAGATCTCATCCCTGCAGTGGGGCATGCTATGAGCTTATTAAAACACTGGTCTCAGTAGAAAAATGACACAAAGATCCCACAACAGCCCCAGAGCGAGAACCACAACGAGCCACTGAAGGAGGAAAAAGAAAGAATCCTTCTTTTCATAAGAATAAAGGAACCAAAGGAAGGAAAATCCTCATGCCCAAACTCCTCTCATCCCACCTGTGTCAATCCTGAAAAAAAAAACCCTTATGTCCAGACCAGCGTTTGTGTTTCCCCAAGTTTCCCCACTTTGCTAGCAGCTCCAGTGCGGACGGATGCTGTGCCTGCAGCCGCCGGCCTTTTAACCCCCCGCTGTCTAGCCCGGCTCAGGGGAGGTCATGCTGACATGGTGTTAAAAGCCCAGGCTGCCGTGGGAGCCTTGTCCACACTAAGGGAAGGGTCACCCAGAAGCCCTGGGGCATGGATTCTCAACCTGGGGGTCCTGAACAAGTATCAAGGGGTCGTGACCACCCCACCCTCCCCAGGCTGCTAAACGGGAGAGAGGTGTTTGAAGAAGGCTGTGAACCCCGGCCCTGTGGTCTAGCTGGAATCCCCCCAGTGAAGACGAGAGCAGAATCGGACCCATGCAGACTGAAGCCTTCACTGCAGTAAATCTCCATAACCACGTATGTTTGCGACCCACCGCTCAGTGGGCATAAGCCGGCACAACGCAGCTGTGGCCGGCAGCAAACTTGGCCCTGGCCTTCCTGAGCAGAGAAAGCATGTGACACGGGGCAGATTTCTCGCTGAGCATCTCCCCCCCACGAGCACCAACTTCCCCTCCGAGACAGAAAGAAGGAAGAGGAGCTGGCAAGAGCCTCTCTTTGGGTTACCTGGAAGGCAGGTCACACTCTCTTTCCTCTTGCGGAGTTGGTGGCAAGAGCTTTTCCTCATCCCACACAACGCCCACTTAGGGCTCCCCAGCGCCGTAGAAAACACACTGGCAAATGGCCCTGGGTTTTAATGCGTTTGCAGGAAATATAGAGATATATATATAGAGAGATAAAAAGGCTGATCCAAAATATAGAGTCTTTAAAATGCACTTTTGTATCCACTGCCCAGCCCCACTCTTTGCAAACACAAAAGCCCATGAATAAATAGACACGATTTAAATAGCATCCGGAGAACGTCGCCACTGGTGTCCCTTCCCTCCCCTGCCCCCCGCTCACCGCCCCACGGCAATCCACAGTCTACCAGCTGCCCTCTCTCTCTCTCTCTCTCTCACCAGGCAGTCTGGGTGGCCTGTCGGCAGAGGATCTTGCGGAAGGCCTTGCGAAAGTCCTGGTTGAAGATGGTGTAGATCACCGGGTTCAGGGAGCTGTTGCAGTAGCCAATCCAGAAGAAGAACTGGAACACGCTGTCGGGGACCTTGCAGAGTTCGGGGCAGATGGCCCCCAGGCTATAGAGGAAGAAGAAAGGGAACCAGCAGAGGACAAACCCCCCGATGACCACGGCGAGGACAAAGGTGAACCTCTTCTCCCTGTTGAGGTGGGTCTTCCTCCTCCAAGGGCTGGCGCTCAGGGTCTTCACCCGCCTCACCAGCAGCACCTCCCCCTTGGCGGTGGCCAGGGTCTCCATGCCCTGGGGAGAGCTGGGGGGGTGCCCGTTGCGCTGCTGGAGGCTGCAGCGCGGGTTGGAGGCAGAAGATTCTTTCTGCTCCGGTTGGGGCTGGCGAGGGCTGGTGGTAGATGGCGGTGGCGGCGGTGGCGGCTCCTCCAGGCTCAGCAGAGACGTCCTGTCTGCCGGGAGCGGTGGGGTAGCCGGCTGGTCACCGTCCTCAATGGGCACCTGATGCCCATTGGGTTCCCCTGCGCCCAGCTGCTCAGGTAGATCCTGCTGAGGTGAGGGCTCAGAGGTTGGGCCAGTGATTTTCCTAGTTGTCCCCGTCTCCTTGGCTTTGGCCTTCTTGCCCCTGGCCTCCAAGCCCTGTCGGGTCCGGTGCTTGGCTATCAGGTAAATCCGCAGGTAGACCAAGATCATGATGACGCAGGGGGCGAAAAAGGAGCCAATGCTGGAGGAAAGGATGTACCAGGCCTCCTCGTTGAGCTTGCACTGCGGCCTGCCGTCCTGCGTCTCCTCCTTGTTCCCCTTGTAGATGAGGGGGGGCAGGGAGATGAAGGCTGCAATCATCCACACGATGAGGATGATGCACTTGATCCTCCTGGGCGTCCGCTTGGAGTTGTACTCGAGGGCCCGGCTGACGGACCAGTACCGGTCCAGGCTGATGGCGCAGAGATGCACGATGGAGGAGGTGCAGAAGAGGACGTCCAAGGCCAGGTAGATCTCGCACCAGGTCTTCTTGAAGTACCAGTAGCCCATCAGCTCGTTGGCGAGGGAAAAGGGGATGATGAGGGTGGCCACCAGGATGTCGGCCGCCGCCAGGGACACCAGGAAAAGGTTCTGGGGGGCTTTGAGGGAGCGGCTGGTGAGCACGGCGATGATCACCAGGATGTTGCCGAAGATGGTGAAGAGGATGAGGAAGGTGATGATGGCGGCGATGGCGGCGGTGGCTTGGACGGAGTAGCCCTCGGGGCTGTCCATGGCTTGGTCCTGCGGCCCCCTTTGAGGCTGGGGTCTTCTAAAGAAGAGAGGAGGGCGCCAATCCAGGAGGGGTGGGGCCCGGGCCCCCGCTTGCCCTGCTCTGTGGGCCGGGCTGCAGCCTCAGCGGCCGGGGCTGGGAAGCCCCCATCGGGGCAGGCGCGGGAGCCCCCCAGCCAGGTTGCGCTGCGCGCGGGGCTGCGCTGCACGGGGCTGAGATTGCGCTGCGCGGATCCGGCGCGCAAGAACTTTCCCCCCCCAAGTCTCGCCCGCCCCAGCCAGCCGCGTCCGCCTGGCGCCCAGCCGGCCACTGCGCGGCGCCTCCCCTGGCTGCGGGGCGAGCCGACGGCTTGCGCGGCTTTTTAAAGCCGGCGCGGCAGGGGCTGTGCGGCCCTTCCCCGGCGTGTGATGTCAGGCGGCTCCGCTCCTCCGCGCCAGCCCCTTGGCAGGCACCGGCGGAGGGGCGAGGAGGGAGGAGACACGGGCTGGGCGGGGAGGGAAGGAGGGAGGCAGCCGCCGCTTTGCAGAGCATCCCCAGCCGCCCGCCGCGCTGCCGGTCGCCCCCGGGCTGGCCCGGCTCAGAGCGGGGTGGATGCGCCCCTGGGGGACTCCCGGTCGGACGCACCCAGCCCCGCTGGGACCTGGCTCCGAGCCCCGGCGGTGGGAAGGCTGCAGGGGGGCAGGGAAAGGGGCCCCTGGTGCAAAGTCTCAGGACAACTGGGCCAGGCGTTTCTGAGCCCCCCCCCCCCCCCCGGGCGTTAAAGCCACCCTTGGACCCGGCCACTTGCCCCCCCGCCCAGCCCTTGAAACTCACCCGCCTTGGGAAGGAAGGTGCCAGCCCCGGCAGGCAGTCCTGCAGGTTGGCCCCGGCTTGACAGGTGGTAGATGGATTGCTCATGGGAGAGCTGGGTCTGTTCCCAGCCCTGCCACGGGACCTGGGACAAGCCGCTTGCTCGGTTTCCCATGTCCCGCTCTTGTCTATTTAGAGCGTGTCTCTCTCTCTCACCGTGTATGTACAGCACCTGGCACCGTGCGGCTCTGAGCCCCCTCGGTGCTACTGGGAGACGAATCCCAGAAATTATCAGCCCTGGTGGAACCAATCCAGCTTCCGTCGGTTTTGGTGGAAGTCAAGGTCCCGATCCTGAGCACGCGGATGTTGATGGGAGATTTTTGCCAGCGGGCTCAGTGGGAACCTGATGGGGTCCTGTGCAGGGTAGGCACCAGACTGGGCTGCTCTGTTGGCTGGTGGCACTTGAGAAAGAACAGAGCTGTCACGGATCCCCTTTTAGCTCCGGGGAGAGAGTCCTGTGATACCAGTTCTGTCTGGGTAGATGTCGGCTGTTTTACAGTGCAGACTGCCTCCCCCTAGTTAAGGTTGCAACTAGTCTGCTATGAAGCGGATTCAAACCCCCCTGTCCTTGCCGCTCAAAAACCAAACTCTTCATGCTGTTACATTTTCAAGGGCCAGATTCTTCTGGGCCCCTACTCTGCTGAGTGGCACAAGAAGACAGAAAGCAACTACAACTCCCCCGCTGGCGAAGAACCATCGGAGCTATCTGTAATGCTGCCCATCCCCAGGTAGCCCCTAATAAAGGGCATGCTGGACTCCAGCCATGTCTAGTTGGCGTAAATGGAGCAGCTCTTAGCTGGTGCCAGGACTGGGTTAGAACCAGCTCCGCTTTGCCAGCCCTTTGCAGCTGCACCCAGAACCTAGCCCCAGTTCTCACGGTGAGTGGAAACATTTTCTGGCCGCTGTGACTAAATTAAGTACTTTGTGAGAGCAAACATCATTAAACCAGCTCCTTCTCCAAATGCTAGCCAAGCATCCCCCCTCTGAAACCCCCGTCACTTCTTGACACTGGCGCCTGCAAGAGGCAGAAATGCTCCAGGGCAGGAGTACGACAGCGTTCAAGAAACTGCCTTGGCTTGAGAGCCAGACGTGATTGTCTCTCAGTGACGCTGATGGAGAGTGAGAGCCCAGTGACGGCGATTATTTCAACCTCCAGGATCTGCTCCAACCCGCCCCCTTCTGCCTAACACAACCCCTCACCTTAGTATCTGAGCACCTCCAAATTAGCTGGCAAATGTCTTTATCCTCACGCATCCCTGTGGGGCATGGCAGTGTTATGATCCCTGTTGTACAGACAGGGAAATGGGCCCCAGAGCAGGTAAGGGATGTGCCCAGGGTCACACAGGATGTTACTGCCTCACCCTTACTTGTTCATCTCACAGGAGAGGAAGGATGGTTCAGGGGTATTTTAACTCGTGCACAATAGGCCAGCTCCTAAGTGCCTCAGCTGGGGTACATGTGTGTAGCCCCCGTGAAAGATGCAGCATGTGAGTACTGGAATGAGTCTCCATCACGGGCCATGTTTCAACCACCACTAGGTGTTTTTCTAGAAGATCAGCTCTAGTCCAAAGAGGAATCAATCCAGGGAAGTCCTCTGGCCTGTTGGTGTATAGGGGTCAGACTAGATGGTCACTCACCGTGGTCCCTTCCAGCCTTGAAATCTATAAAGCTGGGGGGTGTATGTCATGGTATATTTCAGAGGAAGCCCCTGTATTAAAGTATTGGCTGCACATCCCCACTCCTATTAATGCAAGAGCGAACGATGGTCCTTCAAAGCCAGGCACGACTCGATGCCGATTTACTCTCAGACAAGGTGAATTTCTCCCTTGTGCAGTGGAAGCAGCACATGGCCCGTGCGTGGCTTTGGCCTGCTAAGCCGTACGGAAGTGGTTCATGGCCTGGGGCTGGGTCTCTACCCCGGGACAGTCCGTGATCGCTCTAGCGGGAATTGAACTGACCCCATGTATAGATTTAAAGAGCTTTTCAGTGGTTTATTCCCATTTTTTTCCCTGAGAGAATTCACTGATTTTTAAAGGCCCCTGGGATCATCTCTGATCCCCTGGATCAGCCAGGCTGTAAGACATCAGGAATCCAGGCTCACACCCTACATCTCTTTTCCAGCTGACAGCCGGGAAACTCTCAGACCAGCTGTTGGGTCGATCTAGACACCTTTCCCCTCTCAGGCTGGGCTTTGTGTGTCGCCCGGCTGCCATCCTTTCTTCACATCCTTCCAGCGCTTTAGCCGGAGGTTCATTTCCACCCCCTCCCACTTCTTCCCTAGGACCCTTTCCAGCGCCGCTTGGAGCAGCTTGCTGAAACCCTGGCCCTACGCCTTCCATCGCAACGCCTCTGGACACAGAAAGTTACAGGAGCAATCTCTGAGAGCTGGGACCGTGGGGAGAGCTGGGTCAGGAGCGCCCTCTGCTGCCCCAGGAGCTGCTCAGAGCTGGATCCTTAGTGTAATGTGTGGAAGAGAGATGGAGGGAACTTTCTTCCAGCCCCCGGGTTGCAGGGCCGAGAACAGGGCAGGATGCTATCCACTGAGGGGAAAGTCCCTGGGACAATTCTAATCTGTAGAGGCCCCTGCTTAAACGTCTCTGTTCTCCATGCCCCTGAACAAAATGGAATCTAGACAACACAAGGCACTCCAGCAAACCAACAACTTCATGCCCAGGAGCTGTTCCTAAAACAGCTAAGCTAGGGAAACTTCCTTATCCCCCTACCTCCCACCAGCCACTCCTTCCCTGCCTCCAGCACCCGTCCCCTTCACCACCATGAGCGGGGCTCTGTCCCCAGAAATCTGATCAACATCACCCCATTCCAAAGGCCACCGCCTTCCCCGGTCTCATCTCAGCTACCCCAACAGCAGCCTCAAGAGACCACGTGTACCCTGCCACCCTCCCCCTTTACTCAGCTCAGCCACGCTAGCACCATGGGTCAACTTTCCAAGGGCAGGGCGCAACGCGCGGGGATCAGGGGTCACGCGGGGACCTGATGTGAAGTAGAACATCCCCACGTCCTTGTTACTGTCCGAGGAGCAGGCGGCAGCTGGCGCACAAGTGGGGAGGGATGGCGAGCGAGCCCACCGCTGCCCTGCCCCCTCGTTTCCCTGCATGTCCCCCCCGATGCCAGGCTGGTGGCAGGAGTGGGGGCGGGCAGCTGCAGGACGCAGCTGAAGCCAGCAAGTGGAGTCATCCGGCACAGCCTGGTAAAGATCGGGACCTGAGGGAGCAGCAGGCTGGGAAAGCGAGAGCAAGGGGGCTGGGCAGAAAGAGGGGGGCGTGCATGGGACACGACCTCCGAAGAGGGCTGCACAGTGAAAAAAAAAACTTTGGGAAGCGCTGCCTAGCAGGAAGCCTCCGTGGCCTTTGCCACCTCCCCCAGCCGTCTCCTTGTGGAGACCTATCCATGGTGCTGATGTGACTGGGTGGGTGACAAGGGACATGACGACCGGTTCGTTGAGGGGAGCGACCCATTTTACTGAACACCGTGCAGGCCCCTGCAATCCTATCTCCAGCACGCGTCCCCACGCCACACCCATCTCTCTCTGCAACCTTGTGCAGTCCCCACTGGCTCCAGGGAAAGGATGAAGGAGGACCGGTCCTCCTCCATCCTTTCACCCCCGTGGACAGCCTGGGACACTCTGTGACTCCCCCCCAGAAGACCAGGTGTCTCCAGGAACCAGCCCAAGCAGCTCTGGCCCTTGTTTCCCCATCAGAGGAGCCCTGTGCCACTAAGGGGGACAGGAGGCCTTTGGAGGGTGGGGCGGGCTGATTTGTAATGGGGGCACCCTAACCAGTCTGGCTTCATCCACAGAATCGCCATCCCTAAAGCCCTCTCCAGCTCTGCCCCTGCCTACCGCTCCTCCGTACCCCTCACGCCCACCCTGCTCTGCCAGTCCAGGGACCACTGAGATCGTCTAGTCTGATCTCCCGGCATCACACTGGCCAGAGAGCCTCCCCACAATCATCCCTAGCGCAGGGATTTTAAAGAAACATCCCATCTGGATTTAAAAACTTGTCAGTGATGGAGACTCCTCCCCGGCCTGTGGTAAATTGTTCCTATGGTTAATTACGCTCACCGTTAAAAGTTTGCATCTTGTTTCCAATTGATGGACTATTTTTTTTCTTAGAAAGGGTCCAAATCAAAATGAAACATTCTGAGTTTCACCACACCATAATGATTCAGTGGATCCAAAATGATTTTCTTGTCAGGATTTAGTTTCCCCCCCAAAATTTCAACATTCTGGTTTTTTGGCCCAGTTCAGGATGAAATTTTGTCAGAGTCTCAGATTTTTTTGTGGGATGGAAAACCCATTTTTCTGACCAGCTGTATAAAGAAGTAACTCCTCTAGCAGGTAGCTATGGTAGGCTCCTATCCTGTCTGGATCAGCCACTGTAAGAGGATGTGTACTTGAGAAGACGGGTGGTGTTGCATGAAGGAGATCTGAATTCTGTTCCCAGCTGTGCCAGACGCTTTCTGTGACACCCCGGGCAAGTCATTTAAACCCTGGGGCCCAGATCCTCAAAAGTATTTCAGTTGCTAACTTCCAATGAAGCCATTGTAAATTAGGAGTAAATATAGATGCAGTCCAGATCCTCCAAGGTAAGACAGAAATAACGAGACCTCTCGTTCACCACTCCTTCCTTTATCTTGTCCCTACTCTTCGGGGTGGGGGCTGTCTCTTCCTGCACGTCTGTACAGCACCTTGCATAAAAGGCCCTGATCTCACTTGAGGCTCCTAGGCACAATGGAAATAGAAACATCAGAGATGCATCTGGTTTTTGTCCGGCAAGTGCCCCGCATTGCTCTGGGTTGGAACAGAGCTGTGGTTGCCTCCCTGTTTGAGGGATGGAGTCTATGCTAGATATTCCTGTGCCGTTTCGTGCGGTGCCGAGCACCCAGGGGAACGGAAGCTGCCTCTCATCTGCGATGGAAATTGCTCAAATTGTTCTTTTTAGGAACGTTCCTCCTACTCTCCTACCCCACTGCTCTTCCCTGCTAAGCAAAGAGCTGCCGGGCGGGAGACTTCCTCGCCGGGGAGCCGTGTGAAAGGAGGTTTGTCTGGGATGTCTACTCCCCCCACCACACCCCTGTGCTTCACGTTCCAGCGGGGCTTTTCGATCCCTGTATTTAAAGATCTCCCTCGCTCAAATGTCTCCCCTCGACAGCCCCAAGGAAGGCCATTATCCGTGGCTGAGCTGAGTGTAGGTAATTGCCTCCTCTTCCTCCCCCTGAAAAATCAGCCTCACAAACAAAAAAGAAACGGCTTCCCTGGAAGCTACCCCCCGGGGCTAGCAGGGAGAAGGTGTATTGTTGGACACGAGAGGGGATCCAGTCCACATCAGTTCATGCTCTGTCCTGCCCACGGGTGTTACAGGGTAGGGGGGAGATTGTATATTTTTGCTGCTGGGGGGCAGGGTACATTTTAAGGCTAGTCTCGGATTCTCGTGGCATCTCACACCTTTAATCCCGGGCTCGGCGGCCTGGGGGCAGCCTGGCCAGTAGTTAAGGGGGTCGCCTTTGCTGTGGACTAAAAGCCAAATCAAGACCAGAGGTAAAACTCCCTGCGTGAGTTAAAAGCCCAAGTCTCATTTGTAAAAGTGACATAAAAGGCGCAGCTCCTCCCAGGTAGTTAGGTACCGGTCACGTCGGAGTCTCAGTCCTACTGACTTGCAAGGTGCTTTTGAAAAGTTTACCCCAGGTCTTATCCAGCCAAGGCCACTTCATCGCAAAGCCTTCATCTGTGCGCTAAAGGCCCCTCCTGGATTTTCCCCGCGTCTCTTTAAACTGATGCCAACTTCATCTGGCCATCTTCCCAGCTAAGATGGGCCAAGCTTCCTCCTCAAATCTGTTACCGGACATGCAGTTCGGACACACTCCACTGCCAGGAAAACCTGCCCTGCCACATGCTTTTATTACAGTAGCATCTGGAGTCTGCAGCTAAAATCAGGGCCCCTTTCTGCTGGACATACACCTACACAGCAAGAAGCAGTCCCTGCCCTGAAGGACAGACAAGCTAAATAGACAAGACAGATAAAGGGTGGGAGGAGAAACTGAGGCACAAAAAGGGGAAGTGGCTTGCCCGAAGTCACACAGCAGGTCAGTATCAGAGCGAGGAATCAAACCCTGTCTCTCAGTGTAGCGCCACACACTGCTTTCTCATAACCCTTTCTTCTCGGTTATGTGCAGTACTCAGAACAGGAGCTCAGCAGGCAGGATCCTGTCCTTTGACAATGGGAATCGATCCTTTTCTGGGAGGTCAGTGCTGGTGGTTCAGTAATGCTGAAACCTGTCTCTACAGGAGAGGGCACTGAACGTATAAGCCACACACTGTCCTACAGCGCTGGCTTAACCGGTCCTGGCGGTGCTTTCTGCCACACAAGTTTAGGCGTCACTCCGTTTCCCGTTACACGAGCATTTAGGCACAGAAGGCCTCTTTCAAAAGCATCGAGACGTTCCCAACAGCAGAATCCACCCTCTGCAAAATCAGCCCTGCAGAGCCAGAACCGTTAGCCCTGGAATTTAATAGGGCTTACACTGCCTCTCATTTCAAACAGTCCTCACCCACTGCACGGCCTGTGGACCGTCCCTCCTTCGGCAGCAGTTAAGCAAAGCAATCACTAGCTAGTCATGCAAACGGCAGAAGCCAAGAGTTGTACATCCATGAACCTTGCAACCCCAGGCTCGCAAAATCCCACTGGCCTGCACTGAGCGGCTTTCACAGGGATGTATCCAAAAAATAAGGCTCCTTAGCAGGGTTGTTTGGCAAATTGCCAGGGTTGCTGAGAGCTGTAAAGTCATAACCCTTCCCTCTTCCTCAGCACGCTCCCCCCAGACAATGGGTGCAGAAGAAGGGACTTACCGTAGCAGGCTCTCCTGGTCTCACAGCCCCTCTGGCGATCTGCTGCTTCTCCGGAACCAACTCTCCAGCCCGGTCACGCTCACTCCAACCCCCTCTGGGGTAACCGAGAGTCCAACAAGCCATTTGGCTTATGTCCTTACGTCCGGTCTTCAGCCCCCAACTCTGGGCCTTGTGGTCCTTACCCCCGCCTATGTCTGGGCTCTCAAAAGTCTATCAGTGGGCATCATGTCACCGTTCCAGGGAACCCAGGCTCTGCCAGGCATTCTGGAGTGAGCAGGCAGGGTCTGTCTATTCAGACCTACCCCCTTGGGCTTCCTTCCCTGCTCCTTCACCAGAGGAGAGGGTCTCAAGAAGTATTTTCCCTGAGCGACCTCTTTCCCTGTGCTGCCCAGAACTTGTTCTCTGGCCCTGCCAGCCTCTGTGCTCCACCAGGGACTGCACAATGCTTTCCCTGCAGCCTGAGCTTCTGCTCTAATCACCCCAGCTCCGTTGCACCTGGGCTTCCTCTTCAATGGGGCCTGCCCCACCTGTAATAGCAAGCAATGCCTTAACTGAGCGCGCCAGCTCCCCATAACCCTTCCAGTGCCCGAGTGGGATAGTCACTCCATTACAGGGAGATGCATCTGTATGGCTGCCTCGGGAGAGCGTCCTTTCCCTCTTGAGGCTAAGGCGATGTGCCTCTGCATCTCTGCCACATTTAAAGGGTGTTTGACTTCATGTTAGACAAGCCAGATCTCCGTTCACCCCAGCCCAAGTGTTCCCTGCCCTGCAGTCAACAAAACCTGCCCCGTCATCAAGCTCCTGCTTCTAACCATCAGAGGTTTAGGAACACCCAGAGCATGGGGTCGTGTCTCTGACCATCTTGGCTAATAGCCATTGATGGACCTGTCCTCCATGAATGTATCTAATGCTTTTTTTAACCCAGTTATACTTTTGGCCTTCACATCACCCCCTGGCAACAAGTTCCACAAGTTGGAGTACTCCTTATATTTGTTTTAAACCGGCTGCCTATTAATTTCATTGGCTGACACCCGGTTTGTGTGTTATGTGCAGGGGCAAACAACACTTTCCTATTCACTTTCTCCAAACCATTCATGATTCTATAGATCCCCACTCACATCCCCCCCTTAGTTGTCTCTTTTCCAAGCTGAACAGTGCCAGTCTTTCTACTCTCTCCTCCTATGGAAGCTGTTCCATACCCCTCATCATTTTTCTTGCCTTCTCTGTACTTTTTCCAATTCTAATATATCTTTTTTGAGACGGGGCAACCACAACTGCAGGCAGTATTCAAGGTGTGGGCATCCCAGGGATTTTAGAGTGGCATTATGATATTTTCTGTCTTATCATCTGTTCCTTTCCTAGTGGTTCCTAACATTGTTAGTTTTTTGACTGCCACAGCACACTGAGCAGACGTTTGCAGAGACCCTCTCATTTTATATATACAGTTGGGATTGTGTTTTCCAGTGGGCATGACTTTGCACTTATCAGCATTGAATCTCATCTGCCGTTCTGTTGCCCAGTCACCTGGTTTAGTGGCCCCTTTGTAACTCTTCGCAGTCTGCTTTGGACTTAAGCCGCTCTATAGTTTGTATCGTCTGCAAAATTTGCCACCTCACAGTTTACCCCCTTTCCCAGGTCACTGCAGAGCATCATTAGGCTCTGTGCCTCTCTTCAGGTGCATCTGCAAACTGATACAGATTTCAGCTGGTCCCTGAGGGGAGACGTGGTCCCACCATAGTACAAACCCAGGGTTGGGTCCATGGTCACTTGCCGATGCTAGGAAAGATGCCCATTCCTAGTCCTTCACAAAGCTGAGTAGCCCAGAATTCTCCTGAATTTCTACCCCCAACCCACATTTAAAGAGACATTTAACAAGAAAGGCCGGGAGCCCAGGTATTAGGGGCAAGAGTTCAGCGCAGTCTAAACACCATTGCTGTGCTGTGCTCAGCATCACGGGGTTTGCATGGCCGTCAGAGGTGTAGCGTAGGACTCAGAGCAGATGCCTTCAGAAAATCAGACACCCCGAGGCAGAACCTCCAGCCAGGCAGTCCATGTGGTGAGAGGGCCCAGGGCAGAACCTCCAGCCAGGCAGTCCATGTGGTGAGAGGGGCACAGACGGGATGCAGCAGGAGCATCCTTGTCTTCCTTGTCATCAATGAGGATTCCTGCTAGAGGCCAGGGAGTAGTTCGGGCTGGTCGGCACAGGCAGGTGCTGAGCGGAGGAAACGCCCCCGGTGCGGCTGATGGCTTGGCCTTTATAACTGGAGTTTACACCATGTGCGTGGATTAACTTGTGTGCGCCCTCATCACAGCCCGGAGGGGTAAGGCGGTATCATCCTTTTCTATGGACAAGACCCAGGGGACAGCGAGCAGAGCACCTCCCTGTGCAGCTGGGCAGAGGGAACTAGGAGCCTCATTCCCCACAACCGCACCCCCAGGGGTACCTGTGACGCTGTAACATCAATGGGGTGCACATGGCCTATTCCCGGCTTCGGCTGAGCCAGCGCATCTCCCGCCCCACCGCCATCCATGCCCAGGGCCTCTGGGCTCGTCAGCCCCCCGGGGTGATTGGAATGGCACCATGGAAAGGAAAACCCAGCAGCGAGCAAGCCGGAAAAGAGCCGCTATTGAGCCGCGCCGTTTCATTCACTATCCTCAGCTCTGCCGTGCAGCCAAGCGCCAAGCAAACACCGCGTTCGCTCCCGCGCGTTGTGCGGCTCGAATCTCGCGGGTCGACTGATGCTCCGGCCCTACAAGCCAAGACCCCCGCTGAGCAGCAGAGCCGCTTACCACAGCAGAGCGCACAGAGGAAGGCGGGGCTGAGAGCCAGGGGCGGGCGGCGGGACTGAGAAGACCCGACGCAGCACGAGCAGGGGGCGGGGCTGAGAGACGAGAGGAGGTGGCACGAGCCGGGGGCGGGGCTGAGAGACGCGCGGAGGCGGCACGAGCCGGGGGCGGGGCTGAGAGACGCGCGGAGGCGTCACGAGCCTGGGCGGGGCTCTGAGAAGCGCTGAGGCGGCACGAGCCGGGGGCGGGGCTGAGAGACGCGCTGAGGCGGCACGAGCCGGGGGCGGGGCTGAGAGACGCGCTGAGGCGGCACGAGGCAGCACGTGCCCAGGCGCGGGCCCCGGACTTCGGATCTTCGAGGCGCCGACGCCGCTCGAGGGCAGCCCTCAGAGCAGGGGGATCCCAACGGGGAGAGGAGCCGCCCCGGCACCAGGAGCCGCCCGCAGCCGGCAGAACCGCACGGGAGCCGCCCCGCAGCACCGGACAGGTTGGGCCGGAGGGAACAAGCGCCGGAGAGGCTGGGCGGGGGGCTCGGACCGGGCTTCCGCGTGGCGGCGCGGGCTGCGGTGGGGAGGCGCCCCGAGAACGGCGGGTGGGAAGCGGGGAGAGGCGCGGGAGGCCGGGCGGGGAGGCGGCGGCAGGGGCAGAGGCCGGGCTGCAGCGCCCGGTGGGACGGCGGGAGGCGGCCGGGCTCTGCCTCTGGCGGGAAGCTCCGAGGCGGCGGAAAGTGCGAGGCGGGCGGGTACCGCTGAGGCGGGAGGCGCGGAGGGCGGGAAGGGGCGAGGCTGGGGCGAACCCGGAGCGGGGGAACGAGCGGCGGGAAGGGCCGGGCTTGCGGCGCGAAGCGCTGAGGTAACGCGAGGAGGGGCGAGGAGCGGGGCGGCGCCAGCGGGCCAAGGCGCGAAGAACGGATCCAGTTCGGGCGGGAAATGCCGGCGTGGCTCGAGGCGCTGAGGAACCTGCCCGGAGGAAGCAGCTGCGCGAAGACCAGCGCGGGACGGGGATGGGCGGAGGGGGAAGGTCTGAGGTGAATCGTGCGAGGCGCGGGAAGTGCTGAGGGGATGCGGCAGGAGCAGTCTTGGGTCTGGGCGGGAAAGGCTGAGGTGATGCCGGGGGAGGCGCTGCGCGGCCAGGGATGGGGAACTCATGTTCCACTCCCACAAAGCTACGGGGCGATGCTCAGACTTTTCTGTACCTTACTGTGAATAAAGATAATCTTCAATGGTGTTGTGAAAATAAAATGGAGCGCTTCCTTTGAGACACTTACAAAAATGAAATAAATAAATAAAAGAATGTCTACTTAATGCTGCAATAAAAGGTTTTCTATATCAACAATAAAAATAATAAAAATAAAGAATAAAAAATAAATAAAGATAATAAAACAACACTGTAGTTTACACCACATTTTCGGCTTCCTGCC